>NW_007001595.1:0-381 GCF_000164805.1 Carlito syrichta
CAACAAAAAAAGATATGCTGAGTGTTGCTAATATGGAATTTGCATTCCCAGAAGTTAAAGTGACGTTCCCATTCAACCTCTAAAATAAAATCTAAAAGGAAGTTATGAAAATTGCGTGAGGCGAGGATGTCGGCAAGATTGGGTATCTTGTATGTGATATTTTTGAAGATGTTTACAAAATATTGGAAACTGTGGGCCATGCCTAAAATACAATATACAGTCACTAAAATTTAAATGTTATACAATATACAATATACAGTCACTAAAATTTAAATGTTATTATATTATCATTAGCTCAATTCTCCTTATGAGAATTTGTCCCCCCCAAAAATATCAAAAATATCATATGAAGAATTATGTATGTCTAGCTACCTATTTGTT
>NW_007001596.1:0-321 GCF_000164805.1 Carlito syrichta
GCCCATATTGGGCCATCCTCTCAGCCTGGGCCTCCCAAACCCCTGAGATCATAGGCTTTCCATTTGGTCGACATCCTGGTCTTCCTGTCTGGTCTTGAACTCTGGTCCTGAGGTGATCCGCCTGCCCTCACTGAAGGTTTTCTGGGTTTGGCTAGGGGTCGTGATGGGGTCTTGATATGGTGTCCAGCCTGGTCTCAGCTCCCAGGCTATGGCCATCTTTCCATCTTGGCCTTCCTTAGTACCGAGGAGACATACATGAGTTGCCCAACTGCCGCCCTCTATGGTTTGAGAGTAACACCCTCCCTGTCCCTGAGGCAGACC
>NW_007001597.1:0-309 GCF_000164805.1 Carlito syrichta
ATCCTATTGAAAGTATTCCAGGCAATCGAGAAAGATGGAACTCTCCCCAGATCATTTTATAAAGATAACATCACATTGATACCCAAACCGGGAAAAGATACAGCAAAGAGAGAGAACTACAGGTCAATATCCTTGATGCTAAAATTCTCAACAAGATTCTAACAAACTGAATCCAACAACACATCTCAAAAATCGTCCACCATGACCAAGTAGGCTTCATCCCCCAGATGCAGGGCTGGTTCAACAACTGCAAGACCATAAATGTAATTAAATACATCAACAGATGTAAAAACAAAAACTACATGATTA
>NW_007001598.1:0-835 GCF_000164805.1 Carlito syrichta
CTACCTAGCTAACCAGCTTGCCAGTGCACTGACTTAATTAGGTGACTTAACTAGCTAGCCAGCTGGCTAGCCAGCTGACTTAACTAGATAGCTACCCTCATAGGCAGCTGTCTAGCCAGCTGATTTAACTAACTAACTTAACCAGCTAGCCAGTTGATAAACTAGCTGACAACTAGCTAGCTACTTAGTTGTCCAGCTAAGTTAACTAGCTGATTTAACTAGCTAGCTACCTATCTAGCAAGGTGGCTGGTCAGCTGACTTGACTATCTAGCTTAGTTAGTTAACCAGCTGGATGGCCAGCTGAATTAACCAGCTAGCAAGCTGGCACAAGTAGCTGACTTAACTAGTTGGCCAGGTGGCTACCCAAGCTGGCTATTTAAGCTGAATGGTTAGCCAGGTAGCCTGTTCACTAGCTAGCTAACCTGCTGCCTAGTCAGCTATCCAGCCAGGTAGCTAGCTAGTTAAGACCGCCGGCTAGCTGTCTAGCCAACAAGGTAGCTAGCAATTTAAGTCATCTGACTGGCCAGGTAGCCAGCCAGCTAGCTAGTCAGCTAGCTAGCCAGCTAGCTTTTTAAGTCAGCTAGCTAGTCAGCTAACTGTTCAGCTAGCTAGTTAAATCAGCTAGCTAGTCAGGTTGCTTGTCCATTATCTAGTTAAGTCAGCTAGCTAGTCAACTAGTTAGTCAGCTAGATAATTAAGTCAGCTAGACAGCTAACTAGTCAGTTAGCTACCTAGTTAAGTCAGCTTGCTAGACAGCTAGATAGCTTATTTGCTTTCTAGTTATATAAGCTAGATAGCCAGCTAGCTAGTCAGCTAGCTAGTTAAGTCAGCTAGC
>NW_007001599.1:0-307 GCF_000164805.1 Carlito syrichta
TGTCTGCTGGCTAGACAGCTGGCTAACTAGTTAAGTCAGCTAGTTGAGTCTGCTGGCTAACCAGCTGGCTAGCTGGCTAAGTGAGCTAATTAATTCATCTGGTTAACCAACTGGCCAACTAGGTCATTCACAAGTTTAGTCAGCTGACTAGCCAGCTGACTACCTGGTTAAGTCAGCTCTTTACGTCAGCTGGCTAGCCACCTGGCTAGGTAGGTAGGTAATTAAGTCAGCTGGCAAACCTGATGGCCACCTAGTTAAGTCAACGAGTTAAGTGAACTGGTTAGATGGTTGGCTAGCTAGTTATCTA
>NW_007001600.1:0-330 GCF_000164805.1 Carlito syrichta
CCCACTAGTTAGCTGATCAACTAGCTGAGTTGGTAACCAACCAGTTAGCTAATTAACTAGTTAATTTGATAGCCAACTTAACTAGTTAGCTGACTATCAGGTTGACATAACTAGCTAGCAAACAAGCTATCTATCTTTCTAGATAACTGACTTAACTAGCTAGCTAAGTGGCTAGTTAGCAAGCTAGCTGACGTAACCATCTAACAGACTAGCTAACTGACTTGCTAGTTGATTTAACTAGATAGTTGACTAGCAACCTGAATAGTTAGCTGACTTAACTAGCTAGCTGAATTGTTAGCTGACTTGCTGCCTGACTTAACTAGCTAGCTG
>NW_007001601.1:0-364 GCF_000164805.1 Carlito syrichta
ACTAGCTGACTTAAATAGTTAGCCAGCTCGCTAGCAAGCTGTCTTAACTAGTTGACATCACTAGCTAGACAGGTGGCTAGCCAGTGAACTTAACTAGCTAGATACCAACATATCCCGCTGACATCCCAGCTGACTTAACCTAGCTTCCTAGCTAACCAGCTGGCTATTGAGGTGAGTTAACTAGGTGACTTACCTAGCTAGCCAGCTGGCAAACCAGCTGACTTAAGTAGCTAGCTACACAAGCTAGGCAGGTGGCTAGCCAGCTGACTTAACTAGCTAGCCAGCTGACGTAACTAGCTGACTTAAACTAGCTACCTAGCAAACCAGCTGACTTTACTAGCTGAAATAACTAGCTGGCTTCCTT
>NW_007001602.1:0-769 GCF_000164805.1 Carlito syrichta
CAGACAAATGATTTATCATGCTTACTTAACTATCAAACCAGCTGGTTAACCAGCTGACTATAGTAGCTTACTTAACTAGCTGGCCAGCTGTCTAGCCATCTGACTTAATAACCTATCTACCTAGCTGGCCAGCAGCATAGCTGCTGATTTAATTAACTGACTTAACAATATAGCCAGCTGGCTAGCCAGTAGACTTAACTACCTATCTACCTAACTAGACAACTGGATAGCCAGTTGACTTAACTAACTGACATAACTAGATAGCCTAAAAGCTAGACAGCTGACTTAAGTAGCTACCTATTGACATAGCCCACCGGCTTGCCAGTTGACTTAACTAATAACTACATAGCTATCCTGCTGGCCAGCGAACTAATTTAACTGGGTGACTTAACTAGCTAGCCAGCTGGGGAGCCAGCTGACTTAACTAGATAACTACCCTTATAGGTAGCTGGCTAGTCAGCTGACTTAACTAACTGTCTTAAATAGCTACCCAGCTGACATAACTAGCTGACTTACCTAGCTAGCTACCTAGCTACACAGCTGATTTAACTAGATGACTTAACTAGGTAGCTACCTAGCTAGAAAGCCAAATGGCCAGCTGACATAACTAGTTGACTTAACCAGCTAGTCAGCTGACTTAACTAGCTAGCCAGCTGACTGGCCAGCTGAATTACCTTGCTGATTTAGCCAGCTAGCCAGCTGCCTAGCCAGCTGACTCAACTAGTTAGCTACTTAGCTAGCCAGGTTGGAAGCAAACTGAATTAACTTG
>NW_007001603.1:0-324 GCF_000164805.1 Carlito syrichta
GACATAGAATGGCAAAATGGATAAAATATCATCAGGCAACAATCTATTGCTTTCAAGAGAGTCACCTCACTAGAAAGGACACCCACAGACTCAAAGTAAGAGGATGGGAAACAAACTTTCAGGCCAATGGAATACAAAAGAAAGGAGGAGTAGCGGTCTTAATTTCAGACAAAATACACTTCAAGCTATTAAAAATAAAAAAGATACAGAAGGCCACTACATAATGATAAAAGGCTCAATCTAACAACAAGAAATATCTATCCCAAACATATATGCACCCAACATAGGTGTGCCAACTTTCATAAAGCAACTTCTAGGAAAACT
>NW_007001603.1:1960-2670 GCF_000164805.1 Carlito syrichta
CACATGATTATATCATTAGATGCAGAAAAAGCTTTTGATAAAATCCAGCACCCTTTCTTGATAAAAACCCTTGAACATCTAGGCATATGGGGAACATACCTCAAAATAGTAAAAGCCATCTATGAGAAACCCACAGCCAGCATACTCCTAAAGGGACAAAAATTGGAACCATTTTCCCTGAAAACTGGAACTAGACAAGGATGCCCACTCTCACCCCTCCTGGTCAACATAGTTTTGGAAGTCCTGGCTCAAGCAATCAGAGAAGAGGAGGCAATCAGGGGTATTCAAATAGGAAAAGAGGAAGTCAAGTTATCTCTCTTTGCAGATGATATGATTGTGTACCTTGAAAATCCAAGAAAATCTGTCAAAAACCTCCTTACACTGTTAAAGGCCTTTGGCAAAGTCTCAGGATACAAATAAATGTACAAAAGACAATCGCATTTCTCTACACCAATAATAAACAAACAGAAACCCAAATAAAAAACACAATTCCATTCACAATAGCCACAAAAAAAATGAAATACCTTGGCATCTTTCTAACCAGAGATGTGAAAGACCTTTTACAATGAAAATTACAAAACACTGCTCAAAGAAATCAAAAATGACACAAACAAGTGGAAAAATATCCCATGCTCATGTTATCAGAGAATCAACATTGTGAAGATGTCCATCTTACCTAAGGCAATCCACAAATTCAATGCATTACCCTT
>NW_007001604.1:0-719 GCF_000164805.1 Carlito syrichta
CCTCTGGGGTGCACGGCTCTTTGTCTCCGATGATCTTCTGCAGCTCTTCAAGTCTCAGCTCTTCAGGTTCGAGGATCTTGTCTCGTGCGCAGGAAGAATGAGGGACACAGACAGCCGGAAAGTGAGTAAACAGGATTTATTGAAAGGACAGAGAAGCTCCCACAGTGGGAGGGAACCCAAAAGGGGCTGAAAACCTGGTGCTTATACAGCCCTAAGTCCAAGTGGATTGGCTAGCACTAGCTGTGAGCTGTAGCTGTTCTGATTGGTCAGTATTAAGGACCAACAGGCAGAAGGTAGGGGCCTAATGGTGAGTTAATTGGTTGCTTTCGGATCCCGGCAGTGAGTACTTACGCTCTAGCTGGAGAGGCCTGCAGGTACTTTGTTTATGCTGAGCAGAGGCCTGCCGGTTGTTCCCTACATTGTTACCAGAGGACTCACCTGTCTGGCTGCCTAGCCTTTCTCTAGTTATCTCCTGTTTCATTCTAAATAAGCTCAACACTGTGTACAAACCTGAACAAGAACTTTCCTTGGATGAATTCATGAGACCTCTTCATGGAAGACTGTCTTTTCAGGTTTGTAATCTGAATAAAAATACAAAGTATGGAATGCTGGTCAGAGTGGTGTCTGAGACAAATGCTGGCTGTGTCTACAACGTTCAGGTACATTGTGAAAAAGGTGACAATTTAGAAAACACCATTTCACTCGTGCTTAATGACAGA
>NW_007001605.1:0-638 GCF_000164805.1 Carlito syrichta
ACCCTCATTTCAGGATCCAGGGTCCACAATCGTGCCACCACCCCCTACCAGGCCAACAGAGACTTCAGCGACAAAAAAGACACCTCCCACGTGTGTCGCAACTGGCATCCATGCCGCACTAGCAAAAGGTCTGCGTAGGCGGGAGACAATGGAGTAATCGGGAGAGGAAGGGGTACTTCCCCACCTGAATTTGGCAGAACGAGAGACTGGGACCTGAGCTGGCCGCAGTGTTGCCAAGCCTGTTTGGTCATTCTATGTCCAACGGACACCCTAACTTAGGCTGTCTGTTCCATGAGTTCACACGCATCTTTGCCATGGAGTGTGGAGGCAGGCCTTCTGGGAATGCTTAGCCAAAGGCAAAGGATGAACTGACCAGTGGCAACCTTTGAAACCTCCTGCAAATGATGGGGGTGAAGTGTCTTTTTCTATCTCATCCCTGAGGGTGACTCCACTCACTGGGTGGCAAGGGTGGTGGTGGTGGTGGTGATTATTATTATTATTTGGAGTCAAAATCATGCTCTGTCGCCCAGACCTTAGTGCAGTGGCACACTCAAGGTCACTGCAGACTCCACCTGCCAGGCTCAGGTGATTGTCCCACAATGTCTCCCCGAGTGACTGGAACCACAAGTCTGCAACAC
>NW_007001606.1:0-766 GCF_000164805.1 Carlito syrichta
CAGGCTGGAGTGCAGTGGCACGCTCACGGCCACCGCAGCCTCGACCTGCTGGGCTCCGGGATACTTCCGTCTCAGCCTTCCAAAGTGCTGGGATTATAGGCGTGAGCCACCATGCCCAGCTTGCTCTGTCTTGCTACTGAATTTCTTTTTGTTTTCTTTTTTTTTTTTTGAGTTGGAGTCTCACTCTGTAGCCTAGGCTGGAGTACAGTGGGCAACAGAACCTCACCACGCCTGGCAAGTTTTTTTTAATTGTAGAGATGAGGTCTTGCCAAGTTGCCCAGGTTGGTCTCGAACCTATGGGCTCAGGCAGTCCTCTTCACCTCGGCCTCCCAAAGTGACTGAGTTTCTTTTGCTTCTGTTTTGCACTCGTTTCGTTTTTACCTTGGGCTCAATGACGCTGCCAGAACTTCAGCTTGATTGCTCAAGTATTTTCTGGTGATAACAGCCTTGCCATCTCCTCCGCTAGATTTTACATCCACTGAGCAGGAATCGAGGCCCCTGGCTCTGTCCCCCCTGGTGGTCCCCGCAGGTGCTGGAAGCCCACTGGGTTGAGCTGTCGGAATTGGTTTTTCTTGCAGACAAAGACCTGCGGACCAAGGGCTTCAGCCTGGAGTCCTGCCGCAGCATGGTGAACCTGATGGACGTATCCTTCCGTGTGTCCTGAGTGGTGTTTTGGGCGGGATGTGGGCACGAGAAAGGCGCTGGGGGCTGTTGGGACAGCACAGAGAATGGGACAAAGCTGTGTGGAGGCTGGGCACGGTGGCTC
>NW_007001607.1:0-371 GCF_000164805.1 Carlito syrichta
TCCAGCTGGCCAGCTAGTTAAGTCAGCTAGTTTACTCAGCTGGCTAACCAACTGGGTAGCTAGATAAGTCAGCACATTACGTCAGTTATCAAGCCAGCTGACTAGCTAGTAAAAAAGCTAATTATGTCAGATGGGCAGCCACCTGTCTCGCTAGATATTTCAGCTACTTAAGTCAGCTGGCTAGCTAGGAAGCTAGCTAGTTAAGTCAGCTAGATATGTCAGCGAGCTAGCTAGCTAAGTCACCTAGATAAGTGAACTATCTATATGATAGCTAACTAGGTAGCTTGTTAGTTAAATCAGCTAGTTATGACAGCTGGTTAGGTAGGTAGCTACCTAGTTTCCTCAGCTACTTCAGTCAGCAACCTAGCTAG
>NW_007001608.1:0-375 GCF_000164805.1 Carlito syrichta
CCCTCAGGGCTGACAAATGCCCCCTTGGTTTCCTTGTTTTTTTTTGCTTTTTTTTTTTTTGAGTTGGAGTCTCATTCTGTTGCCCAGGCTGGAGTTCAGTGGTCGCTCCCGGCCACCGCAGCCTCGACCTGCTGGGCTCAGGTGATCCTTCCGCCTCAGCCTTCCAAGTAGCTGGGACCACAGGCATGCGCTATCACGCCCAGCTTTTTTAAAGTCAGGGTCTCAGCTGGGCTCGGTGGCTCAGCCTATAATCCCGTGCTTTTGGGAGGCTGAGATGAGTGGATTGCCTGAGCCCGGGTTCCAGACCCGCCTGGGCAGGCGAGACCTCATCTCTACAATAAATCAAAAATCAGCCGGGCGTGGTAGCGCATGCCT
>NW_007001608.1:576-10897 GCF_000164805.1 Carlito syrichta
GCCACTGCACTCCAATCTGGGCGACAGTGAGACTCCAACTCAAAAAAAATAAAAATAAAAAATAAAATAAAATAAAGTCAGGGTCTCACTCTCATCCAGACTGGAGTGCAGTGGCATGATCATGGTTACTGCAGCCTTGACCTCCTGGGCTCAGGCGATCCTTCCACCTCAGCCAACTGAATAGCTGGGAAGATAGGCATGCTCCGCCATGCCTAATTTTTTTTTTGTAGAGACATGGTCTCACTATGTTGTCCCAGCTGGTTTGAACTCGTAGGATCAAGCAATCCTCCTGCCTTGTTCTCCACGTGCTGAGATCACAGACACGAGCCACCGCACCCGGCTGATTTTCTACCATCTTGGGCCTCAGTGCTCCAATAAGAGTGAGCCACCCTTTCTCCTTTTCATCACATTCCCAGCCCCCTGCTGGGGGGGGAGGAAGAAAGCTGGTTAGATGTCTCTAGCCTCAGTTTCCCACTCTTTCCAATCCTCTGGTCTATCTTAGGGATACATCTAATGTATATTTCACAGGGTATCATAGCCAAGTCCACAGCCCATGGCAGCAGGGCCCAGTCCCTGACTTTGTCTTGGCCACTCTCTCCTCCCTTACTTGGCTCCAGGCACTTGGCTTCCTCTTGGCCCTCCCCCCTGCTGGACTCCCACCTCAGGGCTTTTGCACATGCTATTCCACCTATCTAAAGCTCTCTTCCTCCGGATGTTTGTGGTGCTCACCCTCTGGCTTCCTTCAAGTTTTTGCTGAAATGTCACCGTCTCACCCTGGCCTTCCCTTGTCCCCACAGACTCCCAGGCTGCAGCACCACCCCACGCTCCTAGTGCCCTTGCCCTGCTCTGCATTTCTCCCTTATTACTTTCGGAGACACTACTTTATTATTATATTTAATATCTGTCTCCCCACTATAGTACCAGCTCCACAAGAGTCGGCATTTCTGTCCATTTTGCTTACTGCTCTATCCCCAGTATCTGTGCTTGGCCCGTAGTAGGTGCTCAGTGAATACTGGACCAAGGAATCGCAGGGGAATTTTTGCTGTCTGTCCCTCCTAAGCTATCACAGGGTGGAAGTTCCAGGATGCCCATCTTCCCTGAGAGCCAAGGCCCATTCCGCCTCTGGCCCCTGCAGGAACCCCAGGCCCAAGTCTCCTGGACAAGGTGCAGCCTCCACCTGTTCCCCAGTAGGGGATGAGGCACTGCAAGCCACACTTGCCTTCCTGCCTGCCCTTTTTTTTTTTGAGTTGGAGTCTTACTCTGTCGCCCAGACTGGAGTGCAGTGGCCATTCCTGACCGCAGCCTTGACCTGCTGGGCTCCGGGGATCCTTCCGCCTCAGCCTTCCAAGTAGGCGGAATTACAGGCGCCCGCTGCCACACCCAGATAATTTTTGATTTATTGTAGAGATGAGGTCTCGCCTGCCCAGGCGGGTCTCGAACCCACAGGCTCAGGCAATCCACTCACCTCAGCCTTCCAAGGCGCGGGATTACAGGCTGAGTCACCAAACCCGGCCCTGCCTGCCCTTTTACTAGAGTAGGAATTATAGCCGAGGTAGGGAAAGGAACCCAATGGAGGTTCTGCAAACGGCTCTTCCCTTAGTCCAAGGAAATGTACCTTAAGTGGTGCCTTCATGAAAAAGGATTTTTTTCCTTGGTCTCTCTCTGTTTTTATTTTATTTTATTTTTTCATTTGAAGGCAGGGTCTCACTCTGTCACCCAGGCTGGAGTGCGGTGGCACCATCATGGGTCACGTCATTCTTGACCTCCCAGGCTCAGGTGATCCTTCCATTTCGGCCCCCCAAGTAGCTGGGCCTGCAGTCCTGTGCCACCAACCCCAACTAATTTTTTTGACTTTTTTTTAAATTAAGAAAGGTAGATTTATTAAAGAGAAGATACGTGTGAAGAGCACAACAGACAGAGCAGTAGGGAAAAAGTGTTTGCTGTCGCCAGTGTTTTTGATTTTATAGACACAAGGTGTCTCTATGTTACCCAATCTGGTCTTGAACTCCTAGACTCAAGAGATTCTCCTACTTCAGTCTCCCAAAGTGCTGGGATTATAGACAAAGGCCACCGTGCCTGACCTTGGTCTCTTTTTAAAAGTGTCATCTAGCCGAACGTGGTAGCTCACGCCTGTAATCCTAGCATTTTGGGAGGTGGAGGCAAGAGGATTGCCTGAGTCCAGGGGTCCAAGACCAGCCTGGGCAACTTGGCAAGAACTTGTCTCTACAATAAATAAATTAAAAATTAGCTGGGCGTGATGGTGTGCACCTGTGGTTCCAGCTACTTGGAAGGCTGAGGTAGAAGGATTGCCTGAGCCCAGCAGGTTGAGGCTGCGGTGATTGTGAGAGTGCCACTGCACTCCAGACTGAGTGACAGAGTGAGACTCTGACTCAAAAAAAAAAAAAAAAAAAGGCCAGGTGCAGTGGCCCATGCCTATAATCCCAGCTCTCTGGGAGGCCAAGGTGAGAGGATTGCCTGAGCCCACAGGTTCAAGACCAACCTGGGCAACTTGGTGAGATCTCATCTCTACAATAAATAAAAAATTAGCTGGATATGGTGATGCATTCCTGTAGTTCCAGCTACTTGGAAAGTTGAGGTGGAAGGATTTCCTGAGCCCAGTAGGTTGAGGCTGTGGTGGCCATGAGCATGCTGCTGCACTCCAGCCTGGGCAACAGAGTGAGACTCCAACAGAAGGAAGGAGGGAAGGAAGGAAGGAAGGAAGGAAGGAAGGAAGGAAGGAAGGAAAGAAGGAAGGAAGGAACCTTTCATTTTCTGTGCTTCTATGATCTCCCCCCCAACCCCGGAGATATATCCACCCCCTCCACCAGAATGCATGCCAGCCTCCCAGCCACTCCGCCCCTTGCCTCTGAGCAGTTCACTGTTTTCAGTCTGGAATAGGGGTTCCCAACCCTCTTGCACATTGGAATCATCTGGAGAGTTTCACCAAAGCATTTTAATTTGAAACCCCCTCCCCACAGATTCTTAGTCAACCCTCTGGGCTGAGGGTCGAAGTTAAAAAAAAAAACACACACACAAAAATCCCTCTTATGGTGATTCTAATGCTCAGCCAAGATTGAGAATTGAAGGTCCAGGCAAAGTCTGGCTGGGCAATGGTGGCCCTTGGTGTCCCAAGTCCCACTGGGCACCCAGAATGAGCATGGGTGTCCCAGGATGCCAAGTCTGGTTTCTTCAACTGGGGGAATTTTGGGTGTACATGAATACTTTTCAGCTTACCCAGAAGTTAACTGTACACACACACACACACACACACAAACTAGTCCTCAGAGTTGGCACAGTCTACACCAGGATTTACAAACTCAAATGCCAACTATAACCACAGAGGTACCATATCTAGCTGCAGCAGATGTGGTGTTGAGACATGGACATTATGGGTAGGGAATCCACACCTTCCTCATGGGGGTGGCTTTTACCCTGGTGTGACCTGTCGCTACCAAGAGGGGCTGCAGACCCAAGAAAAATCAGGACTCAGGAATCTTTTTTTTTTTTTTTTTTTAGATGGATTCTCACTCTGTGGCCCAGGCTGGAGGGCAGTGGCACGCTCCCAGCCACCGCAGCCTCGACCTGCTGGGCTCCGGCGATCCTTCTGCCTCAGCCTTCCAAGTGACTGGAACTACAGGCACGCGCCACCATGCCCAGCTAATTTTTTGATTTATTGTAGAGATGAGGTCTCGCCGAGTTGCCCAGGCGGGTCTCGAACCCATAGGCTCAGGAAATCCTTTCACCTCGGCCTCCCAAAGTGATGGGATTATAGGCGTGAGCCACCATGCCTGACCGATTCAGGAATCTTACATGGAACAACCCATATTTTCACTCAAAAGTCCTGATGCTGCCAATGGGTTGCTAATTCAGTTACACAGTTGTCAGACTGCCATACTTTGCAGGGCTGACCCCTCTCACCGTTGGGCTAGTGTTTCATATGATCACTTTAGGGCAGTTCTGGTTTCTTCCCATCATCCTTTAGCACTCAAGCACACAGAAAAAGGCTATTGGCTCCAGAGTCATACACTGTTTAATGACTGCTTCCCCAGCTCTGCCAAGAATCCCTGAACCTTTGAAATAAAGGCTTGTCAAGGTGGTGTTCCAGGGTTGGCTCCCACTGGCTCGTGAGAGTCAGTGGTGCCTCTCTCTTCCCAGTTCTGTGCTCAGTGACATCACATTAGCAGCTTGAAATCAGCCATAGTGAGAGGATTTACACCACGTGAGTTGGTAAATGCTATAAACCAGGACTTCCCTCTCCCAGAAAGCCAGTTGTTAAATGCTTACCAGCACACCACTGCTTGTAAGGATTCAGACTCTTTGCCAAGGAGTGGTGGGGAAGTGAAAAGAGCAGTTTTATTTTTCTAGTTACATAAGAATTCACATGAACGTGTAAAGTAGATATTTTGACAGCCCCTTCCCATTAATACCCCCAGTTGCCTTTTTCCCCTTAATTAAAGAATAATGTGGCTAGTCACAGTGGCTCACGCCCATAATCCCAGCACTTTGGGAGGCCAAGGAGGAAGGATTGCTTGACCCAGGAGTTTGAGACCAGCCTGGACAACATAGCAAGACCCCGTCTCTAACAAAAAATAAAAAATTAGCTAGGTGTGGTGGTGTGTGCTTATAGTACCAGCTACTCAGGAGGCTGAGGCAGAAGGATCACCTGCGCCCAGAAGGTGGAGGTTGCTGTGAGCTGTGATGGTGCCACTAAACTCCAGCCTAGGTGACAGAATGAGACCCCAACTCAAAAAAAAAAGAAAAAGAAAAAGAAAGAAAGAATAATGTTCATACAACATAATATGATAACCAGATTTTAAAAATACCATCCTATGAGCTTTTACGATTCAATATACCATGTTAACCACCACCTCAATCAGGACAAAGAATCTTTTCATCCCTTCAGAAAGTTCTTTATGCCCCTCTCCAGTCAGTCCTCCACCAGAGGCAACCACTGTTTTGATTTTTATCCTGACAGATTTTTACCTGCTTCAGAACTTTATATAAATGTAATCACACAGAAAGTACTCTTTTTTTTTTCTTTTCTTTTGAGTTGGAGTCTCACTCTGTCACCCAGACTGGAGTGCAGTGGCCGCTCCCGGCCACCGCAGCCTTGACCTGCTGGGCTCCGGCAATTCTTCCGCCTCAGCCTTCCAGTAGCTGGAACTACAGGTGTGCACTACCACACCCAGCTGATTTTTTTATTTATTGTAGAGACAAGGTCTTGCTATGTTGTCTAGGTTGGTCTCAAACTCCTAGGTTCAACCGATCCTCCCGCCTTGGCCTCCCAACATGCTGCATTACAGGCATGAGCCACTGTACCCTGGCCCTTCATTCGTTTTTATTGCTGAATGTCTCCCATTGAATGACTAGTCCTGATATAATCTTAAACTTGAATCTCTCCCCAGCTTTAGGCAAGGATACATTAAAGTGTGATTTTTACTGATTGCTGCAAGAGAAGACTTCCTTCTACCTCTTAGGACAACCAGACCGTAGGTCCCAAAAGATTTAAGTAGACTGCATTTCTCCACCAGAGCACAAACTAGGTATCTGATATTGGGCAGTACTGGACTCACTGAAACGTGCTATCTCTCCAGAGTTTAAAGAGCCCAATTCTCCTCTTTGCTCTTGCAAGTCTCATCCCAAAGCCTTGGGGCCTCTCAGTCCCAAAGCTGTCATGATTCCCCAAAAGGCTTGCCACCTCTCATGCCAACACACTCCTGGCAACCTGCCCAAGAGGATCACAGTACCTTTTTTCAGCTCAATAAGGGTAAGGGTGTTTCTGAACTGAACAGCTCTATCTCAACTTAGTTCTCTGCTCCCTTGATTCCTTGGGTGGGAATGACTGGGGCTATCAGTGGCTAGTAGGCTCGGTGGCTCAGCCTATAATCCCAGCACTTTGGGAGGCCAAGATGAGTGGGTTGCCTGAACCCGTGGGATCGAGACCAGCCCGGGCAACTTGGTGAGACCTCGTCTCTACAATAAATTTTTTTAAAAATTGGCCAGTCGTGGTAGCAAATGCCTAAAGTTCTGGCTACTTGTGAGGCTGAGGCGGAAGGATTGCTGGAGTCCGGCAGATCGATGCTGGGGTGACCATGAGTGTGCCACTGCACTCCAGCCTGGGCAACAGAGTGAGATTTCAACTCAAAAAAAAAAAAAAAAAAAAAGCCTTTGGGGCCAGGCTCGGTGGCTCAACCTGTAATCGGGCTTTGGGAGGCCTAGGTGAGTGAACTGCCTGAGCCCGCGGGTTCGAGACCTGCCTGGGCAAATTGGCGAGACCTTGTCTTTACAATAAATCAAACATTAGCCGGGTGTGGTAGCATGCGCCTGTAGTTCCAGCTACTTGGAAGGCTGAAGCGGAAGAATCGCCGGAGCCCAGCAGGTTGAGGCTGCGGTGGCCAGGAGCGGCCACTGCACTCCAGTCTGGTGACAGAGTGAGACTCCGACTCAAAAAAAAAGAAAAGAAAAAGGGAAAAAAAAGTCCTTGGGTGGCCCCATGCCAGCAAATTAACCAACTTGCTTTGTTCAGAAATGGATTGGGCTGTACAAATGAAGAAGCACTCACAACACAAGGAAGAGAGTAAAGGGAGGTTACGAAGATGTTCAAAGTCACCATGGACAAAATTCTCAAATCCAAAGACGAGGCTTTCCCTTAGATGTCGTGGCAGCATCTTATTTAGCACTTTCGCCAGCATGTAATGAGTGGTGGCCCTGACACTCTGTCACATCCTTTATACTCAGTTCCTTTTTTTTTTCTTTGAGTAGGAGTTTCACTCTGTCACCCAGGCTAGAGTGTGATGGCATGCTCGTGGCCACTGCAGCCTCGACCTGCTGGGCCCAGTTGATCCTTCCACCTCAGCTTTCCAAATAGCTGGAACCACAGGTGTGCACCACCACGCCCAGCTAATGTTTTGATTTTTACTGTAGAGATGAGTTCTCACCAAGTTGGCCAGGCTGGTCTTGAACACCTGGACTCAGGCATTCCTCTTGCCTCTACCTCTCAAAGTGCTGGGATTACAGGTGTGAGCCACTGCACCTGGCTGTGCCCAGATCTTATTGCACATCTGGGGAAATCGAGGCTGAGAGAGGCTCTCAAGGCCACATGACTGTGAGCAGCAGCGCCAGCCACCTTTGACTCCAATTCCCATTTCCTTCACCAGGTAAGATGTTTGTAGACAAGGGAGCAGTGGCAGAGCTCCTGAGGCCAGATGCAACTGCAGAGAGGGTGATCTCCAAGGGACAGTGATGGCCCTTTAAGAAGGGGCTATCTTGGCCAGGCGTGGTGGCTTATGCCTATAATCCCAGCATTTTGGGAGGCCAAGGTGAGAGCATTGCCTGAGTCCAGGTGTTCAAGACCAGCCCGGGCAACTTGGCAAGACCTCATCTCTACAGTAAATAAAAAAATTAGCCAGGTATGGTGTTGCACCTATAGTTCCAGCTACTTGGAAGGCTGAAGCGGAAGGATTGCTGGAACCCAGCAAGTCGAGGCTGCAGTGGCTGTGAGTGGGCTACTGCACTTCAGTCTGAGTGACAGAGTGAGACTCTGACTCAGAAAAAAAAAAAAAAAAGAAGGGGCTATCTTGGCTGGGCACGATGGCTCATGCCTACAATCCCAACACTTTGAGAAGCCAAGGCTTGGGAGGCCAAGGCTAAAGGACTCTTGATCTCAGGGGTTCAAGACCAACCTGGGCAACTTGGTGAGACCTTGTCTCTGCAATAAATAAAAAAATTAGCTGGGTATGGTGGTGTGCACCTATGGCTCCAGCTATTTGGAAGGCTGAGGTGGAAGGATCATCTGGGCCCAGCAGGTTGAGGCTGTGGTGGCCGTGACCGTGCCATTCCACTCCAGCCTGAGTGAAACTCCTACTCAAAAAAATAAAAATAAAAGAAGGAACTGTCTCCATGGGAAGTGTGAAGACATGAATGAGGAAGATCCAGTGAGGTGGGCATCAGGCTGTCCTCTGGCTCACAGACATGAGCGAGAATCCAAGAAAAGTTGGAACTATCTTTTAGAGGGTGGGACTGAAAGGAGGGACCCTGAGAAATTTAGAATAAACTTAGTTCACATTTTGCCTCAGCATAGCCATTCATGCTTAGACTGACATGCTTTGACTCTAGTACGGTTAGACATAGATACATTTCCAATAGCCAGGTTTTAGGAATTATTCAGACATTTTACTGCAGGCCAAGCTGGCAGCCTGCCCAACCCTTGGCAAATCTCCATTGGATGCAAGACAAGGACAGAGCCATATAAGTAATAGACCACCTTTTTGCTAAGGAGCTTGTGGATTGGAACCATCTAACAAGTCTCTTGCAAGAGAAACTCCTCCCCTTGTCTCCTCCCATCTAACCTACCACCTGAGGGCATGAGATGCTAATTTCTGGCTACCTCAAGATTTAAGACTCACGTGGCTACAATCAACATGGAAGACCCACAGCCCTGAACATTCCTTTTGGCCTAGACCCCTCCAGGCCCAAAGCCCCTTGTCCCAAAGGGCCTTAAATATATCCAGGTCTTGGTCCTTCGATGCCTCCGAGTGTCAGCCCGCCTTCCAATCTGTGAAAGGTAAATAATAAACTTTACTTTCTCCTACTTCTTACTTGGTTGCAAACTTGCGTTATTCCTGTAGCATCAGCACTGGCACCTGCCCACCTCACCTCAGTTTACTCTTTCAGGGACCCTCGTTGGTACCTCAGAATTTGTTCCTCCAGATCAAACGGTTGACCAAAGCTTTTATCTGGAATTTTTGAGAAGGTCGCCTGCAAAGAAACTTGTGACAGACAGGTGACTGGTTCCTCCTCCATGACAATGCTCCTGCCCACCCCGCAGTGAGTGTTCAGCAGTTTTGGACCCCGAATGGCAAGATCCCCATGCCCCACCTTCCCTATCCACCCGATTTCACCCTGAACTCCATTTTTTTGTTTGTTTCCCTGGATGAAAAAAGTCTCAAAAGGAAATGTTCTGCTGATGTGGAAGAGGTGAAACAAACAATGGTAGAAGCACTAAAAGTCATCAAAATTTGAATTCAAAATCTGTTTGGAGCAGTGGAAAAACTGTCTTGATAGGTGTATTGCATCAAGCAGAGAGTACTTTGTAGGTGACTGAAGTTTAAACATGTAAGAATGAATATACAACTTTTATAAATAAATGCCAATTTTTGGGGTCCCCTCGTACGTGGCATCTACTTTGGTGTTATTAGTACATGTGGGCCACCAGGGTGTGTGGTCGTAGCTGCTAAAATCTTGCTCCCTTCACAGACCTACATCCAGAAGGCCTTTGTGACAGCAACACCCTTGAAGTAACTGGCCTGCCCAGTGGCAGCAGTCAAAAGTCATTGCTCTGCATACGATGTCAGTTTTGTGTCTTTGACCTCTAGCCAAGACTGTAGGGCATCAGACTCAGGCAGATCTGGACTCGAAATCCTGGCTCGCTAGGCATGGTGGCTCATGCCTCATTCCAGCGCTTTGAGAGGCGGAGGTAAGAGGATTGCCTGTTCTGGGGGTTGAGGCTGTCTGGGCGACTTGGTGAGACCTCGTCTCTATAATAAATAAAAAATTAGCCATGGTGGCACCTACCTATGGTTCCAGCTACTTGGAAGGCTGAGCCGGAAGGATTGCCTGAGCCCAGCAGGTCAAGGCTGCAGTGGCCAGGAGCGTGCCACTGCACTCCAGCCTAAGCAACAGAGTGAGACCCCCACTAAAAAAATAAGTAAATCTTGGCTCTGCCACTTAGAAGCTGTGTGACCCTGGGCAAGTTCCTTAACCTCTCTGGGTCTCAGTTTCCTCACCTGTGGAATGAGGATTATCATCATAGCCTTGGTCTCATACTGTAATAATCAAAGGAGTTAATATTTGTAAAGCTAGCAACAACGGTATCCGGCACAGAGCCCCACTTCACTCAACAGAGGAGTCCTGAATATACGACTACCAGTTGAATTTAGCTATTAAAATTCCTCACAGCTGGGCTCGGTGGCTCAGCCTATAATCCTGCACCTTGGGAGGCTGAGGTGAGTGGATTGCCTGAGCCCGCGGGTTCGAGACCCGCCTGGGCAACTTGGTAAGACCTCATCTCTACAACAAATCAAAAAATTAGCTGGGCATGGTAGTGCACGCCTGTAGTTTCAGCTACTTGGAAGGCCGAGGTGGAAGGATAGCCGGAGCCCAGCAGGTCGAGGCTGCGGTGGCCGGGCGACAGAGTGAGACTCCAACTCAAAAAAATAAAATAAATAAAATAAAATAAAATTCCTCAATATAGCTGAGAACCTCAACAGGTTAAAAAAAACAAAAAACAAAATCAAGCCAGGTGCAGTGGTTCATGACTATA
>NW_007001609.1:0-1075 GCF_000164805.1 Carlito syrichta
ATTCTGGCTAGTTGTTTTATTTTATTTTATTTTGCTTTACTATTTTATTTTTTTATTTAGGGGTGTCAGGGATTTCCTATGAGGCCCAGGCTAGTCTAAACTCCTGGTCTTGAGTGATCCTCCTGCCTTGTTCTCCCAAAATGCTGGGATACCAGGCAGGAACCACCAAGTCTGGCTAATTATTTCATTTTACTTCATTTTATTTTACCTAATTTTTTTTTATTTTATAGTGAAAGAGTTTTTGTATAAGGCCAAGGTTAATATCAAACTCCTGGCCTCCAGTGATCCTCCTGCCTCAGCCTCCTAAAGGACTGGAATGACACTTAGGGACCAATAAGTCTGGCTAATTATTTCATTTTATTTTACTTTTTTTTATTTTGTAGAGGCAGGGATTTCTATGATACCCAGGCTAGACTGAAACTCCTGTCCTCAAGCAATTATCACTCCTCAGCCTACCAAAGTGCTAGGATACCATGAAGGAGCAACTAAGTGTGGCTAATTATTTTATTTATTTTATTTTATTTTACTTTAGTATTTTTCTTTTCATTTTATAGACATGGTTTTGCTATGAGGCCCACGCTAGTCTCAAACTGCTTGCCTTAGACGATCCTCCTGCCTTGGCCTCCCAAAGTGCTGGGATGACAGACAGGAACCACAAGTCTGGTGAATTATTTCATTTTATTTTACTTTACTATTTTTTTTATTTTGTAGAGATTGAGTTTTGCTATGAGGCCCCAGCTCATCTCAAGCTCCTGGCCTGAAGTGATCCTCCTGATTCGGTCTCCCTAAGTACTAGGAGCCCAGGCATGAACCATGAAGTCTGGCTAATTGTTTTATTTTATTATATTATATTTTACTATTTTACTTTTGTATATTGTAGAGACAGGGCTATGCTCTGAGACTAAATGCTATTTTCAAACTCCAGACCTCAAGAGATCCTCCCACTTCAGTCTCATAAAGTGCTGGATGACAAGCAGGAACCACTAAGTTTGGCTAATTATTTTATTTTATTTTACTCTACTTTTTTTTTATTTTGTAAGACATGATTTTGCTATGAGTCCCAGGCTATTGTCAA
>NW_007001610.1:0-480 GCF_000164805.1 Carlito syrichta
GATTTATTGTAGAGATGAGGTCTCACCTGCCCAGGCGGGTCTCGAACCCGCGGGCTCAGGCAATCCACTCACCTCAGCCTCCCAAAGGCGCGGGATTACAGGCTGAGCCACCGAGCCCGGCTCTACCAGGTATTATTACTATATTATTGTCCTAATTTTATTCAGAGGAAACCGAGAGGTTAAGCAACTTGCCTAAGGTCACTTGGTATGAAGAAACAGAGATGGGCTTCCATCCAGGACCGTGGACTCCAAAGATCTGTGCTCTTAACCACCACGTTTCCGAGGAGAAGGTGGAACTCTGACTTCTATGGGTGACACAAGTACTAAGTTAGAACGCAGATCGTTTATCTGGTGCATCGCTAGGCCCCCAGCTGTGTATAGGGCTGGTTCAAAGACTTCTTGAAGGTTTGAGTCTGCTTTGATGATGGCTTGAGAAAGAGGAGAAGGAGGAGGAGGAGGAGAAGAAATTGTTGTTTTCAG
>NW_007001611.1:0-355 GCF_000164805.1 Carlito syrichta
ACGAATTATTAAAATGTAACCAGGATTCATGGAATCCACGTCCCTAGGAAACATCTGGGCATCTGCATTATGTATACAGACTTTTGGAATCCACATGGACAGAGAAAATCAGGGCATCATGCTGAGAACGGAAAGGGAATCCGGTTCATGGAGTTATCACTCGCCTAAATCTGCAAGGTCTTTTGATAAGGTTTAAACAGCAATCTGGGCTTCTATATCGCCATATTTTTAGTGTTCCTTTTGAAAACGGACCAGGAATCTTGGGTTCCAATTCCTGAAGAACTTTATGCGAGTCTTTCTCTTGATATCAAAGGAACTGAAATTCTAGGTCACCAGGAAATATCTTGGCGTCTTG
>NW_007001612.1:0-725 GCF_000164805.1 Carlito syrichta
AAGCATCCGTGGAGAAGATGGATCTGAAAGAATCTGAGTTCTGGTAGAAAGGAAGACAACAGTGCTGGGTGGACAGGCAATCAATAACATCCCTACAACTCCTGTACTTATAACCACAATGAATGATTACTTCATCATTCCAGGAGTGGCAGGCTTCAGATGTGTAAAACCATGCCCGAAGGCAGAACTACAATCAACAGGTAGAAGCTATGGGAATAAAGAATTGTGACTTGAGAGAAAAAGCTGCAGCTGTCCAAACATGAAATAAGTTGTATTGAGCAATCCCAGTAATATCTCACCACGGTGCTCTCCAACGTGACCTCCCTCACCTGGTGAGAATGACCAGGGCAGACACTCATATTTGAGACCCAGTGTTCCAGGGAAAGCAACTATCTATTAAGGATTACATGGGGCCAGGCATGGTGGCTTGTGACTGTAATTCCAGCACTTTGGGAGGCAGATGCAAGAGGACTGCCTGAGCTCAAAGGTTCAAAACCAACATGCGAGACCTCATCTCTACAATAAATGAAAAAATTAGCTGGGAATGGTGACTCATGCCTGTAGTTCCAGCTACTTGAAAGGCTGAGGCAGAAGGTAGTCATGAGCATGCTACTGCATTCCAGCCTGGGTGACAGAGTAAGACTCTGACTCAAAAAGAAAAAAATGGATTACATGGGAGACATACTACTAAAATCTCTTCCCTTTGTAAGAGTCTGTGACTATAA
>NW_007001613.1:0-714 GCF_000164805.1 Carlito syrichta
TGTAGTTCCAGCTACTTGGAAGGCTGAGGCAGAAGGATCGCCGGAGCCCAGCAGGTCGAGGCTGTGGTGGCTGGGAACATGCCACTTCACTCCAGTCTGGGTGACAGTGAGACTCCAACAAGGAAGGAAGGAAGGACGGAAGGAAGGAAGGAAGGAAGGAAAGAGAAAGAAAGAAAGAAAGAAAAAGAAAAAGAGAGAAAAGAGAGGGAAGAAGGAGAGAAAAAGAAAAAGGAGGAGAAAGAAAAAAAGAAAGAAACATACACCAAAAAGAGAGAGTGAGAACAAAGAAAGAGAAATAGAAGAAGGAAATAAAAGAGCAAACCAACAACAAAGGAAGAGGCCAAATGAGATAATCAAACAAACAAACCAATACTGCCACCAGCCTCCTTCTTAGTCAGCTCTGCTATCTGAGTCTAACACTCAGCAACTGGCTCAGGGTGGAGGATGAGTTGCCGGGGATTCTGCATCTGCCATTACCTGCCAGGGCTTGTGCACTGGGTGCAATTTTCTCTGATGCCACAAAGAGCAGCCCTAACGCAATGCAGAAATCAGTGCCTGGTTTCCAAATGAAGTTCTGCTGTTCCACAGAGGCTACCCTGGAGCATTTCTCTGTCCAGGTGTTAGAGAGTCTGCTCAGTTTCTCTGCTGGCTGCTGTTCCTGCCACTATTGGGGTCGATAGTTCCCTTCCCAGCAGTTACCAGTCTCCGGATCTC
>NW_007001614.1:0-751 GCF_000164805.1 Carlito syrichta
ACAAAGATTTCACTCTGCCTTTAAAAATATTTTTTGCTCCCAGGCTTGGTGGCTCAGCCTGTAATCCCACGCTTTGGGAGGCTGAGGTGAGTGGATTGCCTGAGCCCGCAGGTTCGAGACCCGCCTGGGCAACTTGGCGAGACCTCAGCTCTACCATAAATAAAAAAATTAGCTGGGTGTGGTAGCGCGCGCCTGTGGTTCCAGTTACTTGGAAGGCTGAGGTGGAAGGATCGCCGGAGCCCAGCAGGTCGAGGCAGCGGTGGCCGGGAGCGGCCACTGCACTCCAATCTAGGCGACAGAGTGAGACTCCAACTCAAAAAAAAAAATGTATATATATATATATTTTTCCTGTCCTTCCTTCTGTTAATACAGAAGCTTGTAAAAGTGATATTTGATGCTATCACATAAATGAAACACTGAGAGAATGAAGTCAATGTACCACTCAAGCAGAAAGCAGGCACTCAATGATATCTCAGCAAAACCACATCTTGCCCATAACCCAAAAATGTAAACTAGCACTGAACTAGGACCAACAGGTCTCCAATCACACACACATACACACATACACACACACAAACACACACACACACACACACACACACACACACACACACACTCAATAAAAACATCTAAAATTACTTAATAAAGTCTAGGAAAGCAAGACTAATGTCCAAATTAAACAAATAAAAATCAGAGCTATTTTATAGTTTATAAACCCTGTAAAATCTTTACCTCAGCATTTTTTCTGGCC
>NW_007001615.1:0-1557 GCF_000164805.1 Carlito syrichta
TCTGTTGTCTAGCCAACTGGCTAATTGGTTAATTCATCTGGTTAAGATAGCTGGCTAGCCAACTGGCTAGGTAGGTAGCTAGCTAGTTAAGTCAGCTAGATAGCTACCTGTCTAGCTGGTGATGTCAGCGAGTTAAGTAGCTGGCTAGACAACTGGCTAACTGGTTCTGTCAGCTAGTTAAGTCAGCTGTCTAGCCAGCTTGCTATGTAGATAGCTACCTAGAAAAGTCAGCTTGCTAGCCAGCAAGATACTTGTTCAGGTCAATTAATTAAGTCAGCTGGCTAGACAACTGGCTACATAGTTAGCTAGCAAGTTAGTGAGGTGGCTAGCCAGTTTGCTAGTTTAAGTCAGCTAGGTAAGTCAGCTATCTAGCCTGCTGGCTAGATAGGTATCCAGCTAGTTAAGTCAGTTGGTTAGCCAGTTGACCAGCTGATTAAGTCAGCTAGTTAAGTCAGGTGACAACCAGCTGGCTAGCAAGTTAAGTCAGCTAGATAAGTCAAGTTACAAAGAGCTGGCTAGCTAGTTATTTCAGCTAGTTAATTCAGCTGGCTAGCTAGGAAGCTAGCTATATTTGTTAGCTAGTTATTGTAGCTAGGTAAGTAGCTAAGTCAGCTACTTATGTCAGTTGGCTAGCTATATAGCTAGCTAGATAGCTAGCTAATTAATCCAGCTAGATAAGCCAGATGGCTAGCTAGGTAGCTAGCTAAGTCAGCTAGTGAAGTCAGCTTGCTTGCTAGTTAAGTCAGCGAGTTAAATCAGCTGGCTAGTCAGCTGCCTAGGTGAGTAGCTACCTAGTCAGCTGGCTAGCTGAGTAGCTACCTAGTCAGCTGGCTAGCCCATTAAATAATTAGTTAAGTAAACTAGTTAAGTCAGCTCACTAGTCAGCAGGTTACCTAGGTACCTAGGTAGTTTAGTCAGCTGGCAAGCCAGCAGGATACGTAGGTGGCTAGCTACTTAAGTCAGCTGGCTATCCAGCTGGCTGGCTAGGTACCTAAGCTGTTAAGTCAGGCACCTAGCCAGCAGGCTAGCTAGTTAAGTCACCTATTTAGTCAGCTGACTAGACTGCTGGATACCTAGGTAGCTGGATAGTTAAATCAGCTGTCTAATTCGCTGGCTAGCTAGTTAAGTGACCTAGGTAAGTCAGCTGATTAGCTAGCTGGCTAGCTAGGTAGCTTGCTAATTAAGACAGCTGACTAGACAGCTGGATAGTTTGTTAGGTCACCTAGTTTAGTCAGCTGGCTAGCCAGCTGCCAAGATATATAACAAGCTAGTTAATTCAGCTGAGTAGAAAGCAGGCCAGCTATATAGGTCAGCTAGTTAAGTCAGCAGGCTTTCCAGCTGTCTAGCTAGGTAGTGATCTACTTAAGTCAGTTGGTTATCCAGCTGGCAAGCTTATTAACTCAGCTAGGTAAGTCAGCTGGCTAGCCAGCTAGCTAGCTAGGTAGAGAGCTAATTAAGTCACAAGTTATCCAGCTGGCTAACTAGTTCATTCAACCAGTTGAGTCCAATGGCTAGCCTGCTGTCTAGCAGGTTGTCAACTAGTTATGTCAGCTGGCT
>NW_007001616.1:0-745 GCF_000164805.1 Carlito syrichta
AGGAAGCAGACAGAAAGGAACACTTCTACACTGCTGGTGGGAATGCAAACTAGTGCAACCTCTTTGGAAGACAGTGTGGTGATTTCTGAAAGAACTAGAAATTGATCTTCCATATGACCCAGCAATTCTCCTATTGAGAATATACATGGAGGAACTCAAATCATTCTACAAAGAACATACCTGCACACATATGTTTGTTGCACCTCTATTTGCAGTAGCAAAAACATGGAACCAACCGTGTTGCCCATTGGAGCTGTACTGGATAAAAAATGTGGTACATATACACAATGGAATGTTATGCAGCCATAAAGAAGAACAAACATATGAATTTCACAGCAACTTGAATGGATTTAGAGTCTATCATACTCAGTGATCTATCACAGAAGCAAAGAACAGAGTACCATATGTTCTCACTCATAAACTGAATGACTGTTTGTAAAGTTGCATTCTTGAGAAGTGTCTATTCATGTGTTTTGCCCACTTTTTATTGGGACTGTTGGTTTTTTTTCCTTTCGGCGCATTTGAGTCCCTTGTAGATCTTATATGTTAGGCCTATGTCAGATATATACTTGGCAAATATTTTTCCCATACTATGGGCTGTCTCCCTGCTGTCTTAATGGTTTCTTTTGCTTTGCAGAAGCTCGTTAGTCTATCTTATTTCTTAAGATATGAGCAATTACTTAACCTTGAACAATTGCTTTAATACTATAAGAAACAGATTGGCAGTAGTGGGAAACTGTCAGAG
>NW_007001617.1:0-800 GCF_000164805.1 Carlito syrichta
AGAAGTATCAGATGGCACTTATATGGCAAGGAGTATCAGATGGCACTAATAAGGCAAGGAATATCAGATGGCAATAATAAGGCAAGAAGTATCAGACAACATTAAACATGTAAGTAGTATCGGATGAAAAAATGAAGGCAAGTAGTATCAGTCGACACAAAGAAGGCAAGTAGTATCAAACGACACTAAGAAGGCAAGTAGTATCAGACGACACTAAGATGGCAAGTAGTATCAAACGACACTAAGAAGGCAAGTATTATCAGACGACAATAAGAAGGCAAGTAATATCAGATGACAGTAAAAGTGCAAGAAGTATCAGATGGCACTAAGAAGGCCAGTAGTATCAGAAGGCACTAAGAAGGCAAGTATTATCAGACGGAACTAAGAAGGCAAGTAGTATTAGATGGCATTAAGAAGGCAAGTAGTATGAGACTGCACTAAGAAGACAAGTAGTATCAGACGGCATTTAGGAGGCAAGTAGTATCAGACCACACTAAGAAGAGAAGTAGAATCAGAAGGTACTTTTAAGGCAAGTAGGATCAGGCGGCAATAATTAGGCCAGTAGGGACAGGCAGCACTAATAAAGCATGTAGTATCAGGAGGCAATAATAAGGTAAGTAGGATCAGAGGGCTCTAATAAGGCAATTAGGATTTTACGGCATTAATAAGGCAAGTAGGATCAGACCACACTAATAAGGCAAGTATTATCAGAGGGAAGTAATAAGGCAAGGGGTATCAGATGGCACTCATAAGGCCCGGAGTATCTCTCTGCACTAATAAGGCAAGTAGGATCAGATGGC
>NW_007001618.1:0-399 GCF_000164805.1 Carlito syrichta
CCCAGGTCAGTGGGACAGGACCCCGGCCCCACCTGACTCAAGGCCAGGGTCCCACCCAAATCAGGCTCAGGGTCTCACCCAGGTCAGAGTCAGGGTCCCACTGGGACAGGACCCCGGCCCCACCTGACTCAAGTCCAGGGTCCCACTGGGACAGGGCCAGGTCCCCACCCAAATCAGGCTCAGGGTCCCACCCGAGTTGGTCCCAGGGTTCCACTCAGGTCACAGTCATGATCCCACCCAGGTCAAGGCCAGGGCCCATAGAGCCTGGGGGGGCCGTGGCCCCAGTGCCATGTCTACTGTCACTGCCCACGTCGGGGCCAGGGACTCTTCGCAGCTATTGAGCCCAAGTAGAAAGCCTGAGGGCCAGAGAGTGCCATGGCACGAGGCAACGCTGACCCC
>NW_007001619.1:0-764 GCF_000164805.1 Carlito syrichta
CATCAGCTAGTTAATTCAGCTAGCTATCCAGCTATCTAGTTAAGTCAGCTAGTTAGTCAGTAAGCTAGTTAAGTCAGCTAGCAAATCAGTTAGTTACTTAGCTATCTAGTCGGCTAGCATATCAGCTAGCTGGTCAGCTAATTAGTGGGCTCACTTTCCATCAAGTAAGCTAACTAGTGGGTTTCCTCGCCTGCCTAATACTCAGCAAATTAGTTGGCTCACTCAACAACCAACAGTTCAAGTAACTTGTCAGCTCACTCGCAAGCCATTGGGACAGCTAACTAGTCACCTTGTTCCCAGCTGACTAGATAAGTCAGCTCACATGTGGGCTCCATCACCAACTGAATAGTTAAGGCAGCTCATCCATCGGCTGACTCGCTGGCCAATTAGTTAAGACAGCTGACTGGTCAGCTCATTCGCCGGGCGACTTGTCAATTCTTCTGACCAGTCTGCTCACTTGCCAGATGACTAAATTTGGCTGACCAGTTAGCTCACTCACCAGACGATTAGTTAATTCAGCTGACCAGTTGGCTCACTGCAGGACGACTAGATAAGTCAACTCACCTGTCGGCTCACTCGCAGGCTGACTACTTAAGTCAGCTAAATGGTCGGCCGACTAGCTGACCAACTAGATTAGTCAGCTAGCCTATCGGCCGACTAGTCGACCAACTTGTAAGTGGACAAGTTATCTCAGCTAACAGTCGGCCGACATTTAGTCAGCTAACTAGTCGGGCAACTAGTCTGCAGTCTAGTTTGGTCAGCAA
>NW_007001620.1:0-579 GCF_000164805.1 Carlito syrichta
AATATTTGCAGGAGAATGGATTTCTTTCTTTCTTTCTTTCTTTCTTTCTTTCTTTCTTTCTTTCTTTCTTTCCTATCTTTCTTCCATCCTTCCTTCCTTCCTTCCTTCCTTTCTTCCTTCCTTCCTTCCTTCCTTCCTTCCTTCCTTCCTTCCTTCCTTCCTTCCTTCCTTCCTTCCTTTATTTCTTTGCTTTCCTTACTAGTTTGCCCAGGTTGCTCTCAAACCACCCTACTCGGCCCATCCTCTTGTCCTGGTACTCCAAATCCACTGCAATCACAGGCTTTCCATTTGGTCGACATCCTAATTTTCCAGCCTGATCTTGAATTCAGCGCCGGAGGAGATCCTTCCACCAAGGCCGTCCCATATCCATGGTTTTCTGGGTTTTACTTGGGGTCAAGATCATGGCTTGCTATGGTGTCCAGCATGATCTCAGCTTCCGGGCTCCGACCATCTTCCCATCTCGGCCTTCCCAAGTTCCAAGGAGACAGACGTGAGTCGCCTGGCGGGTCCCCCACAGTTTGAGAGTCTCATCCACCCTTTCCCCGAGGCACCCCCTCGGATGGGTGAGCAGGTCCAGCC
>NW_007001621.1:0-674 GCF_000164805.1 Carlito syrichta
TTTCTCTTTTATCTTTGGAGGAGGGGCTGGCGCCAAAGGCCAGGGAACCTGACCCCAACCTCCAGGCTTCTCACCTCCCTTCCCTCACTGATTGATAACCCCCTGGTGGCAGTCCTACTAGTTACAACATGTCACCACCCACATGTGTACTTAACAAGCCCATTCACGTTTCCACATGGCTTAATAGGTCTCTTCTTAGAGAGATGGCTAAAACAAAAGGATATCAAAGTTCTTATTTGTTGTTTTCTTATGATAAATCTCTTTCAAATTATATCTAAACTAAAACTTGATCAACTTTCCTCCCAGACAAAAGTAAAGAGATCATGTAAACTAAATCCTGTTAACTACAAAAAGGTCAATTATAATTTTAATCTGTCTTTCCAACCAAATTTACAAATACTCTAGTAAAATTTTATTTCCAACTTTATCATATGTTAACATTAGTGCTAAATAACACCAATTTGTCACATCAGACTCACTAAAGTTATGTTTTATAAACAAAGGTTAAATCACCTGTTGTGCCTAACACCCTCTTATAAAAAAGATAAACTTTAAATACTAAAGTATTTAAATACTAAAGTATTTATTATGTCACACCCTGTATGACACAATAAGATTTAAAAACTGACCATTCCCACCTAATTAAGTCACTTTTACTAACCCTAATACTTCTT
>NW_007001622.1:0-789 GCF_000164805.1 Carlito syrichta
TTTGTTCCTATTGCCTGTTTAAATTATATAATTTGTTTTTCTAGTTCTCCATCAGTAACATGGTCATAATCCCAGTACTCTACCTTTCTAAGGCATCAGGATATTACATAGAGTAAAAATGCAGGAATGTTTAAATACTACTGAGTTAGCTGTTAATGGAATGAGTACTAAAATGATGGTTCAACTATGAACATTGGTAGCTTCCTTCAAACTAATCGATTCTATTAGGAAAAGCATTCAGGTAAAACACAGCAAGACATGAAAGGAATACTGAATACAGGTTGCTGATTGATTAACTCAAACTATTAGTCAAAGGTGTTGAATTGCCAAAGGCATCCCAAATCTGAGATATTATTCCCAAGTCAAACATTAAGATGCACTCTTTCTACCAGTCCTTCCCTTCTCCCTTCCTTTTTTCTCAATGTGTGCCATACATCCTGATTTTAAGAAAGTAAACTTTTTGTGCCTCAATTTAAGATAGAGTTGAAGGTGAGCTAGTAATAACAGTATAGTGATTATTTGCTATTATCTGATCTTTCAATTTTTAAGTTAGGGCCCAAAGCTAATGCAAGCTTTAAGAAAATTGTGACAATAAAAAAGAAAATCTACAAATTTGGAACATATATTTTAATGAAGAAATTATTGATTTGCATTGAGAAACAACCACTATGAGACCCCTAATGTCTGAGCATTCTGTTCCTTGCCAAATCAGCTCTTCACTTTGGCCACCATGATATCAAAGCACAATGAATTTCAGTCACTATTTCTCAAAAATGTTCACAGTATCAT
>NW_007001623.1:0-678 GCF_000164805.1 Carlito syrichta
GAAGTCTCATATTTAAGAGTGAAACATTATACTGTGATTATCAGATCATATAAAGTACTTTGAATTTACGTACTAAATTCAAGTAAAAAAGTTAAGAGCTATCCTTAACATTGCTTCTGCAATATTTTTCTGAAAGTTCTTCATAACCCAGTAAGACTAGCAAAAGTAATAAAGGTAAAAAATTTGGGAAAAAAGAATTTACATTGTCATTATTTGTTGACTTTATATGATTATATGATTCCCCGCTTTTAAAAGCACCTACCAAAGTAAGAAAAGTTAAAAGAGATTTCTTTCTTTCTTTGTTTTTGAGTCGGAGTCTCACTCTGTCTTCCAGGCTGGGGTGCAGTGGCACACTCACGGCCACCCCAGCATCGACCTGTTGGACTCTGGTGATACTCAGCTTCAGCCTTCCAAGTAGCTGGAATTATAGGCACATGTTACCACATCAAGTTAATTTTTGATCTATTGTAGAGATAATTTCTCACCAAGTTGCCCAAGCTGGTCTTGACTCCTGCGGGCTCAGGCAATCCACTCACCTCAGCCTCCCAAAGTGCTGGGATTACAGGCTGAGCCACAGAGCCTGGTCAAAAAGTGATTTTCAATAAAAATATATCATTTTAATTACAGTATCCAACAAATTTATTAGAAAAATATGAATTTCACAAAATTACAGTCATG
>NW_007001624.1:0-848 GCF_000164805.1 Carlito syrichta
CATTGAAATAACCATTAAGTTAACATCATTTTCTAAGACCTGGAAATTACAATAAAGTATTCATATGAAACCCTAAACAATCATGAATAGCCAAAAGAATCCTTATCAAAAGAAACAAAGCAGGAGCTATCGCTGTTCCAGACGTCAACCTTTACTATATGTTTACAGTAATCAAAACAGCCTGGTATTGGTACAAAAATAGGTATATAGGCCAATGGATCAGGAAAGAGAAAGAAATCCTCAAATTCTCAACAGACAAATCTTTGAAAAAACCTCAAAGACCCATTGGACAGTATAGAACACATTCAGTAATGGTGCTGGGAAAAGTCTGACCTCATGCACAAGACTGAAACCGGAGCCCTAACTATCACCATAAACATTAACTATAAATGGATCAAAGACCTAAACAATAAGTATGAAATGATAATAATCTTAGAAAACTCAGGAGGCACCTTATGGGAAACTGGAAGTGGGAACTAATTCCACTTCAGAAACCTAAATACCCATACCTTAAGAACTAAGTTAGACAAGTGGCATCACATCAAATTAATACACTTTTGTAAAACAAAAGAAACCATCAAAAGAGCAGGAGACTGCCCAAAGAATGGGAAAAACTATTCTCCAACTCTATATCTGACCAAGGCATAAAACCTACGATCTAAAAGAATCTCAAACACTCGGGGAAAAAACAGACAAACAGTCCCTTTAAAATGCGCTCAAAATACATGATTGGACCCTTTTCATAATAGAGATATGGGCAAACAGCAACACATGAAAATGTGCTCAGTCTCACTCATCATCAAAGGAATGCAAATGAAACCACATTGAAATACCAAATACTCCCTGTA
>NW_007001625.1:0-987 GCF_000164805.1 Carlito syrichta
TAATTTATTGGCACTCAATAATAACATAGTGGCAATAAGCTAAGATTCGTATTAGAATAAGGTAGAATTTCTGTGCAAATTAATACCACAAAAATTATAAGAAAAGTATGATTTTATCCAAAAGAACCAAACATTTTTAGTTACCAATGTCCATGGATTTAATTCATATCTATGTGCTGATGGCTACCCAATCTATAGCTGTAGCTCAGCTCGCTTGCCTAAATTTCACACCCATGCCTACTGTTCATCACAACGAGATGTACCTATTATCATTCAAACTTAATATGTCTATACTAAAAACCCCTAGGTGTCTATCCCAAATATATATAATTATATATAATTTTTTATAATAAGGACTTTGGCATTTGGTTAGGCAAATGGAAATCCATTTTTGCTCTAGATTTCTTGTCACTCATAACTAAATGTGATACTATTGTAATATGCAAAACAAATTTGTTGCAATCAAGTTGAACTGTCATTTTTATGCAATTATCTCTGGGAAAAGAGGACATAAAAAATCTACTTACCAATTTTCTTGCAAATTCTGTATATAAGAAGGATGGAAACTATTTTTACTTAATCTTCTGTAGCAGCATAATTTGAGATACAAATAATAAATCTAATACAATCATATCAGAAAACCAAGGTTCCAGTCAAGAATCTCTGTGGCTTAAGCTCCATGACCTTAAGCATATGGTTTTCATTTTCTTGTTTTGTGGATAAAGACCTGGGCTTTGACATCAAACAGCTTGTGTTTAGCCCTGACTGCCTCTTACTAGCTAGGTGGCTCTAAGTTACTCACCCTAAGTCTGCATTTCCCCACTTACAAATGGAGATAATGACAGGGCTTAACTCACTGAGTTCTTCTAAAAGTTAAATGAAATAACAGTTACAGAGCAATTGGCATCATGCCAGGGGCCCAGTAAATACTAAAACAAATGTTGGCTATTGCCATTATCTCCTCCTTCATAGCGAGGAATTAATTTT
>NW_007001626.1:0-541 GCF_000164805.1 Carlito syrichta
TTTGTCTTTTAATCTAGATTGTTTACTACTTAATGACTCTGTTTTTATTTTTATTTTTTGTACTCTTTTGATTTTTATTTAAAATTGTGGAGTACAATTCAGGGCTGGGTATACAAATATTCACCATGCAGGTACACTTATGAATGAGGTGTGACCCTATCTTCCCCAGGCAGATATCGACTACTGTCAATCCCACCTCCCCACCCCTCCATCTCCCTCCCTGCAGTTTCTCACCACTTTCAATCCTTTTCTTATAGCAATATGGTAGTTGTTCAAGGTCAGCCAGTTTTCCCAGCACCATTTACTGAACAGGTTCTTCTCTCCCCAGTAGTGGGTGATAGAGGCTTTGTCAAAGATGAGTTGGTTGAGAAATTGAGGTTTTGCTTTTGGAATCTTAATTCTATTCCATCGGTCTATATGCCTGTTCTTGTACCAATACCAGGCTGTTTTGATTACTGTAGCCTTATAATATAGTTTAAAGTCTGGGAGTATGATACCTCCTGCTTTGTTTTTTGTTTTTTTGGTTTTTTTGTTTTGTTTT
>NW_007001627.1:0-740 GCF_000164805.1 Carlito syrichta
CCAGTAGTTTCTGGATTAGGAGGTAAACCTGAAGTCAGAAATTACACAAAAATGGCGAGATGATTCCTTGGGTTGTGGAATCTGTCTTTCAGCCTCCTGCAATAAAAGCCGAGCAGATGGACCAATTCTCTGTTACAATTAAGAACAGGAACAGCCGGATCCTGGGAATCGGTAATGACAGATGTGTCGTACCTATACAGGAATTAGTTCTGAAATGTGTGGGGACTGGGACTTCAAATTCCTGATTAGCATTCAGAAAATTCCTGTAGGCTCCTAGGTATGAGAACTACCTTAAACCAGGGAAAAATTAAGAACTGCCCAGAAGTTTGCTGGTCACTTGAAAACTGATTTCCCTTTTTCCACATAGGTAATATGAGTCAAAGCTTTCTGGTGACATAGTGTCTGAGATTCCTGTTTCGTTCTCAGAAGAACGACCAGATTTTTCCCCGTTCCCTAGAAGTCCAGACAAGTGGCTTCTAATGGACAGACCCCAGAATGCTCCTATGGACTTGATAACCAAGACCAAGCTTCACTCCCCAAAATACCTTCTAAACTTGGTGCAACATGTAAGCCCAAGGTCCTAATTCCGAATAGCTGACTACCAGAATTTTCTGGAGTACGAGGTAACCCTGACCACAGTGCTTACACTCAAAAAACCCGAAATGATTACTTGTGTCCTGAATTTGTCGTTAGAAGATCCAAAACCTAAATGGACTATTAGTGCCCTATTTTTATTTAAA
>NW_007001628.1:0-724 GCF_000164805.1 Carlito syrichta
CAGGCATGAGCCAACATACCCAGCTTTCTTTCTTTTTAAGACATAACTATTTATAAACTTTGACTGTATCATTTTTATGGCTTAGTATCCACAGGAACTTAGGTACTGAGTCCACAAGGTTGATGAAACCAGTTAGACTTGTTATGGCCTCTATCCCTGCAAGATTAAAAGTATTTCCTGGTTAATTTTTAAAGTTTGAATTATGGTCTGCTCATCATCAAACGTATTCTTTTCAAACTTGATGGCCAGATGTTGTGATATGCACCTGCAGTCCTGGCTACCTAGGAGGCCGAGGTAGGAGGGCCCTTTGAGCCCAGGAGTTCAAGGTTTCAGTGAGCCGTGATCGCACCACTGCACTCCAGCCCAGGCGGCAAAGCCTCTTTAATGGAGAGAAACTTGAAGCAGTTGCTGTTTGTTGACCGAAGGAGGCACTACATTAGCGTCTGCCCTTGTGCAGCGTCGTGTAAGCGAAACGACTCCAGGAGGTTAGGGTGTTTCTTTTTAACACGGGGGACAATCAAGACACTGGGGTTTTTAAACAAAGGTTACAGAAATATTACGTATCATGCTAAGTTCCAATCCGGAAGTGTCAGGCTCTAGTTAATGTCTTTCTGCTATTGTACCATCTGTCTCAGAGGTGAAACAGGTCTGCAGCCCTCTGTTCGTCAAAGCATGATGGTGCTGCGATACCCGGCTTTCCTTTTTCTGTTGAGGTTCTTCCAGG
>NW_007001629.1:0-748 GCF_000164805.1 Carlito syrichta
CAGCCTCTCCCACTATGAGCATCTGGTTACTTTCCAGTTACTCACTGTTCTAAACAATGATGCCATTATAAATTTTTTTGCAATAATTGTGCAAATGTTTCCAGGAAAATTCTCACAGGGTAATTTCTGGGTTAACAGTATGCAGACTTTTTTTTTTAACTGCCCCTTATAAACTGCACCCTCACACACAAGACAGTTTTCCGAAGCATGTTTTCCCAAAGCCTTATGATACTGGATCAGAAGTGATCTATCCTTGCAGCTTTCATAGAGTAGACAGGTTAGATTAGGAAACTTCAGGGCTGTGGGAAAATTCCAAGCTCATCGATGTCTGTGGCAGCTGGTGCAGAACCATGCATGCAAGTAAGCGACCTCTCTGGAGGAAATTTCACACCTACCTATCTGATAGAATCTTATCAGATACACCAGCACCCTCCAGGATGCTTGTGGTAGAGAGCCAACTACCAAGACAGGAACAAGCTGAGAGACTGAGACACCCCATAGCATGCGCGTCAATAGCCCAGGTTGACCTGAGATAATCATAAAGCTTCATTTTAATTGTATTAACATAAAGTTACCCTAGGGAGGCTCCCACGCGCATCATACACCTGACACCACGACTGTCCCAGTATAACCCTGTAAGGACTGATACTCCCCTGCCCCATGTGAGGGAGAAGTAACAAATGCCCATCCCTAAGACCACCCATGTCTAGCAAAAGTTCACCGCTAAACTTACTCCTCCATGCCCATA
>NW_007001630.1:0-811 GCF_000164805.1 Carlito syrichta
ACCCGCCCATCAACTTGGAAAGAAAAGGGCCAAAAACTCTCCTCCCTGTGATCCACCTTCAGTTTTTTTCTTCCTGAGCTCAACAAAGTTCCAGACACTTGGAAGGCTGAGCTGGAAGAATCGCCCGAGCCCAGGAGTTGGAGGCTGCAGTGTCTGTGACCGTCTACTCTGTGCGACAGAGTTAGACTCTGACTCTAACAATCAAACCCCAAAATAAAGAAAACAAACCCTTGAAAAATGAAAAATGAATAATGTGGGAAAAATCATGAAGAAAGAGGCACTGCGTATGTTTGTACTGTTAGAAGTGTGAGTTAGGTTTTAAAATTGTGAAACACTTTGGGGTTAGCTGTACATGTGCTAACAGCCTACAGTATAGAAACTGCAATCTTAGGAATACATTTGAGAGAAATCATTCCCCGATGTAATGAAAAGACATGGACTATAACAGTTATGTCATCATAGTTTCTTAGCTACGGTCTCAAAACCATACAAATGTTCATCCACAAGTTTGAAAAACAGATTTGAGGGTCATCAGAAAATGACGAAAAATGAACAATGTACATTAACATGGTTGCATGTAGAAAGCCAAATTTTTATCAAAACCAAATTCATGCTTACCCTGATATGACCTCATGTACTGCGATAAACGAAGTTAAACAAGCTCCTTTTTTGGAAATACATACAACTATGCTAAAATGAGGTTAAAATATAATACCCTGATAATTAACTTAATATTTACCTTCACCTAAAGCCAGAAATGTAGTTTCTTTAGCGAGATAGTAAGCATAAAAAGAAGATTATTATGATCTTA
>NW_007001631.1:0-4008 GCF_000164805.1 Carlito syrichta
CTTTATTAGTGCCGTCTGATCCTACTCGTCTTATTAGTGCCGACTGATCCTACTTGCCTTAAATTAGGGTCATCTGATCCTACTTGCCTTATTAGTGTCCTCTGATATTACTTGCCTTATTAGTGCCGTCTGATTTTCCTTGCCTTATTAGTGCCGTCTGATACTACTTGCTTTATTTCTGCCGTTTGATTCTACTTCCCTTATTAGTGCTGTCTGATACTACTTGCATTATTTGTGCCGTCTGATACTACTTGCCTTATTTTTGCCGTCTGATCCTACTTGCCTTATTACTGCAGTGTGATACTCCTGGTCTTATGACTGCCGTCTGATACTCCTGGCCTGATTAGTTCCGTGTGATCCTAATTGCCTTATTAGTGCCGTCAGATCCCACTTGCCTTATTAGTGCCGTCTGATCCTAATTGCTGTTTTAGTGCCGTCTGATCCTACTTGCCTTATTAGTGCCGTCTGATCCTACTGGCCTCATTAGTGCCGTCTAATCCTAATTGCCGTTTTAGTGCCGTCTGATCCTACTTGTCTTATTAGTGTCGTTTGATCCTACTTGTCTTATTAGTTCCGCTTGACCCTAGTTGCCTTAATATTGCCACCTGATCCTACTTCACTTCTTAGTGCCATCTGATATTTCTTGCCTCCTTAGTGCCGTCTGATACTACTTGTCTTCTTCGTGCCATCTGATACTACTTGCCTTCTTAGTGCCGTCTAATCGTACCTGCTTTCTTAGTGCCGTCTGATACTTCTTTCCTTCTTAGTGCCGTCTGATACTATTTGCCTTCTTAGTGCAGTCTGATACTACTTTCCTTCTTAGTGTCGTCTGACACTACTTGCATTCTTAGTGTCGTCTGATATTAGTTGTCATCTTATTGTCATCTGATACTACTTGCCCCGTCTGGTTCTACTTGCATTATTAGTCCCGTTTGGTACTACTTGTCTTATTAGTGCAGGCTGATACTCCTTTCCATACTAGTGCCTTCTGATACTCTTTGAATTATTAGTGCCGTCTGATAATCCTTGCTTTATTAAGCCATCTGATACTCCTTGCCTTATTAGTGCCATCTGCTACTCCTGGCCTTATTACTGCCATCTAATACTCCTTGCCTAATTAGTGCCGTCTAATACTACTTGCCTTATTAGTGCTGTGTGATACTCCTTGACTTAATAGTGCCGTCTGATATTACTTGCCTTATTCGTGCCGTCTGATACTACTTGCCTTATTTGTGCCATCTGATACTACTTACGTTTTAGTGCCTTCTGATCCTACTTGGTTATTAGTGCCGTCTGATCCTACTTGCCTTATTAGTGTCGTCTGATCCTACTTACTGTAGTAGTGCCATCTGATCCTACTTGCCTTATTAATGCCTTCGGATACGACTTGCCTTTTAGTGCCGTCTGATCCTACTTGCCTTATTAGTACCGACTGATCCTACTTGCCTTATTTGTTCCGTCTGATACTACATGTCTCATTAGTGCAATCTGGTACTTCTTGCCTTATTAGTACCGTCTGATACTACTTGCCTTATTAGTGCCGTCTGATACTACTTTCCTTATTAGTGCTGTCTGATAATGCTTACCTTAGTAGTGCCGTCTGATACCCCTTGACTTATTATTGCTGTTAGATACTCCTTGCCTTAGTATTGCCTTCTGATACTCGTTGCCATATTAGTGCCGCCTGATACCACTTGCCTTCTTAGTGTCGTCTGATATTACTTGCCTTCTTAGTTCCGTCTGATATTACTTGCCTCTTTGTGTCTTCTAATAATATTTACCATCTTAGTTCCGTGTGATACTACTTGCCTTCTTAGTGTCGTCTGATAATACTTGCCTTCTTAGTGTCGTCTGATACTACTTGCCTTGTTGGTGTCATCTGATACTATTTGCCTTCTTAGTGTCCTCTGACACTACCTGCCTTCTTAGTGTCGTTTGATACTACTTGCCTTCTTATTGTCATATGATACTACTTGCCTTCTTAGTGTCATCTGATTCTACTTGTCTTCCTATTATTGTCTGATACTAATTTCCTTCTTAGTGTCATCAGATTATACTTGCCTTCTGTGTGTCATCTGATACTACTCTCCTTCTTATTTTCTTCTTATACTACTTAGCTTGTTAGTACCATCTGATATTCCTTGCCTTTTAGTGCCATCTGATACTACTTGCCTTGTTAGTGCCGTCTGATTCTCCTTCCATGTTAGTGCCGTCTGATACTCCTTGCTGTATTTCTCCAGTCTTATACTCCTTGCCTTATTAGTGGCGTCTGATACTCCTTGCCTTATTAGTGCCGTCTGATACTCCTTGTCTTATAAGTTCTGTCTGATACTGCTTGCGTTATAAATGCCGTCTGATCCTTCTTGCCTTATTATTGCCGTCTGATACTAGTTGCCTTCTAAGTGCCGTCTGATAATACTTGCCTTTTTAGTGTCGGATGATACTACTTGACTTCTTAGTGTGGTCTGATATTCCTTGCCTTCTTAGTGCCATCTGATACTCCTTGCCTTCTTAGTGTCGTCTGATACTACTTGCCTTCTTAGTGTCGTCTTATATTACTTGCGTTGTGATTGCCGTCTGATACTACTTGCTTTATTAATGCCGTCTGATCCTACTTGCCCTATTAGTGCCTACTGATCCTACTTGCCTTATTAGTGTCGTTTGATCCTATTTCCATTATTAGTGGCGTCTGAAACTACTTGCCTTATTAGTTCCGTCTGATCTCTCTTGTCTTATTAGTGCTGTCTGATCCTACTTGCCTTATTAGTGCAGTCAGATACTCCTGGCCTTATTAGTGCCGTCTGATAGTCCTTGCCTTATTAGTTCCGTCTGATCCTACTTGCCTTATTAGTGCCATCTGATCCTACTTGCCTTATTAGTGCAGTGAGATACTCCTGGCCTTATGAGTGCCATCTGATACCCCTTGCCTTATTAGTTCCCTCTGATAATACTTGCCTTATTAGTGTGGTCTGATCCTACTTGCCTTATTAATGCCGTAAAATCCTAATTGCCTTATTAGTGCCCTCTGATCCTACTTACCTTATTATTGCCTCCTGATACTACATGCTTTATTAGTGCTGCCTGGTCGTACTGGCCTAATTATTGCCGCCTGATCCTACTTGCCTTAAAAGTACCTTCTGATTCTACTTCTCTTCTTAGTGTGGATCTGATACTACTTGCCTCCTAAATGCCGTCTGATACTACTTGTCTTCTTAGTGCAGTCTCATACTACTTGCCTTCTTAATGCCATCTAATACTACTTGCCTGCTTAGTTCCGTCTGATACTACTTGCCTTCTTAGTGCCTTCTGATACTACTGGCCTTCTTAGTGCCATCTGATACTACTTGCACTCTTACTGTCATCTGATATTACTTGCCTTCTTATTGTCGTCTGATAATACTTGCCTTCTTAGTGTTGTCTGACCCTACTTGCCTTCTTAGTGTCATCTGATACTACTTGCCTTCTTAGTGTCATCTGATACTACTTGCCTTCTTAGTGTCGTCTGATACTACTTGCCTTCTTTGTGTCGTCTGATACTACTTGCCTTCATTTTTTCATCCGATACTACTTGCATGTTTAATGTTGTCTGATACTTCTTGCCTTGTTAGTGCCGTGTGATACAACTTGTCTTTTTAGTGCCGTCTGATACTACCTCCTTGTTAGTGCGGTCTGATATTACTTGCGTTGTTAGTGCCGTCTCATACTACTTGCCTTGTCTGCCGTCTAAATACTAATTGCCTTTATCTTGCCGTCTGATACTCCTTGCCTTATTATTGCCATCTGATAATCCTTGCCTTATTAGTGCCCATCTGATACTCCTTGCCATATAAGTGCCATCTGATACTTCTTGCCTTATTAGTGCCGTCTGATTCATCTTTCCTTATTAGTGCCATCTGATACTCCTTGCCTTATTATTGCCATCTGAAACTGCCAGCGTTATTAGTGCCGTCTGATCCTTTTTTGCCTTATTATTGCCTTCCTGAACCTCTTGCCTTATTAGTGGCGTCT
>NW_007001632.1:0-745 GCF_000164805.1 Carlito syrichta
CCTCCAGCGGTGTCAAAAAAGGTTGTGTTAAGGTTTCAGTCACTCAAAAGTATAGTAAGTCCTACTACTAGAACTGGGAGAGATAATAGTAGTAGAACTGTGGTAATTAGGACAGATCATACAAATAGGAGGGTTTGATATTGTGATATAGTGGGAGGTTTTATATTGATGATGGTTGTAATAAAATTAATAGCACCTAGGATAGAAGATACTCCTGCTAGGTGAAGAGAGAAAATAGTGAGGTCTATAGAGGCTCCTGTGTGGGCTAAATTTCCTGCTAGAGGGAGATAAACAGTACAACCAGTTCCTGCCACTATTTTGAAATTTGAAATTCAAATTTGCAAAGTGTAAATTATATTCAGATGAAACAAAATAGAGTAAAATACATAAAAATTGTTGTACTCTGTGCAATGTAACAGCAGTTATTACAATCTACCCTGTACAAATGTGGAGATAGGAGGAATCTAAGTTAAGGAAAACCACAAAATCATAGATATATGCTTCATCTTCTTTCTGACCTGTCTTCTTCCTCCCATGTTTATAAAACCCTTTTCCCTTTTTGTAAAATTATGTACTCAAAAGTGAACAATTTAAAAGGGAATTCAAATGTGAATTAAGATAGTTTAGCAGATTACTGCTCTACAACAGTACATTGAAGGAGTTTATGAATGTGCCTTTCTGTGTGGAAGAGAGAGATCAATGTAGAGTCACATACCCACTGTCCTATGCAGTGGGCTATGACTTG
>NW_007001633.1:0-506 GCF_000164805.1 Carlito syrichta
AGCCATCTGACTTAACTAGGTGACTTACCTACCTATGCAGAAGGTTAGACTGCTGACTTAACTTTCTAGCTACCTAGATAGGCAGCTGTCTTGCCAGCTAAATTAACCAGTTGATTTAACAAGCTAGACAGCTGGATAGAAGGCTTACCTAACTGCCTAGCTACATAGCTAGCCAGCTGTATAGCCAGCTGACTTAACTAGCTTGCTACCTATGTAGCCCACTAGCTGGTGAGCTGACTTACCTACCTAGCTAACCAACTGGATAGTGAGCTGACTTAACCAGGTTACTTAACTAGCTTGTTCACTGTCTAGCAAGCTGACTTAGCTAGCTAGCTACCCAGCTAGCCACCTGGTTAGACAGTGGACTAAACTCGCTGACTTAACTAGCTAGCAAGCTGATTTAACTAAATGACTCAACCAACTACCTACCTAGCTATCCAGCTGGCTTAACTACCTGAAATACCTAGCTAGCCAGATGGCTAGCCATCCTGACCTCACTAACTTTT
>NW_007001634.1:0-1228 GCF_000164805.1 Carlito syrichta
GATTCATTAGTGATGGAGAATTGAAATCTTTTCCAGATATCAAATCCCTAAGAACCTACTCTGCCACCAGACCACCTCTATAAGAAACACTTAAGAAAGCACTGAACACAGAAGAAAAAGAAAAAAAGAACAACAGCATTCTTCACAAGAGTACAGGCAAAAGATTAAAAACACACATGAACCAACTCGAAAACCCAAAGAAAGACAACAAACAAACAGGAACAACTCTGTAAGAACCTTATGACAGGGATCAACTCTTGCATTTCAATTATTAGCCTAAATGTGAACGGACTAAATGCACCACTGAGAAGGCATAGAATGGCAAAATGGATAAAATATCATCAGGCAACAATCTATTGCCTTCAAGAGACTCACCTCACTAGAAAGGACACCCACAGACTCAAAGTAAGAGGATGGGAAACAAACTTTCAGGAAAACGGAATACAAAAGAAAGGAGGAGTAGCGATCTTAATTTCAGACAAAATACCCTTCAAGCTATTAAAAATCAAAAAAGATACAGAAGGCCACTACATAATGACAAAAGGCTCAATCCATCAACAAGAAATATCTATCCTAAACATATATGCACCCAACATAGGTGTGCCAACTTTCATAAAGCAACTTCTTGGAAAACTAAAGAAAGATATCGACTCTAACACTATCATAACTGGGGACTTTAATACCCCACTCACAACCCTAGACAGATCATCAGGATAAAAAATCAGCAAGGAGATCCGGAACCTCAATGTGACTTTGGACCAAATGGACTTAATTGATACCTACAGAACAATCCATCCAAAGACCACAGGACGTATTCTAAGATCGACCACATACTCAGCCATAAATCAAGCATAAGAAAATTTAAAGGGACCAAAATTCTACCAAGCACCTTCTTGGACCACAGTGGAATAAAAATAAACATCGACACCAACAAAGTCCCCCCAAAACCCACAAAGACATGGACACTAAACAGCATGATGCTAAACAACTCCTGGGTCAATGATGAAATCAAAACAGGGATCAAAATATACCTGGAAACAAATGAAAATGAAGAAACATCTTACCAAAATCTCTGGGATGCCCTGAAAGCTGTAGTAGAGGGGAATTTATATACCTACAAACACACATGAAAAAAATGGAAGGACAGAAATTCACAACCTACAAGCCACTTAAAGAGCTGGAAGCAGACCACAAAACCCTAATTTCAGCAGAAGATCAGATCACCAAA
>NW_007001635.1:0-1092 GCF_000164805.1 Carlito syrichta
CTAACCTGCTGGACAGCTAGATGACTTAACTAGATGATTTAACTAGCTAGCCAGCTGACTAGCCTGCTGAAATAACTAGCTAGCTATCCTGCTAGGTAGTTTTCTAGCAAGCTGACTTAACTAACAGTCTTAACTAGCTAGCCAGCTGTCTTAAATAGGTGACTGAACTACCTAGCAACCTAGCTAGCCAGCTGACTTAACTAGCTTATTTAAATAGGTATCTACCTAGCTAGCTATCATATAGTGAGCTTACTTAACTAGCTGACTTAACCAGCTAGATAGTTGACATATCTAGCTCAGTTAACTACCTAGCTAACTACCTAGCCAGCTTACTTAACTGACTTTAGCTAGCCAGCTGACTTAACTAACTGACATAACTAGCTAGCTACCTAGATAGCCAGCTGACTTAACTAGCTGATTTAACTAGCTAGGTACATAGGTAGCAAGTTGGCTAGCCAGCAGATTTAACTAGCTGACTTAACTAGCTAGCCAGCTGGCTGGTCAGCTGAATTAACTAGCTGACTTAATCAGCTAGCCAGCTGGCTAGCCAGCTGAATTAACCAGCTACAACCTAGCTAGCCAATTGGAAAGAAAGGTGAATTAACTAACTGATTTAACTGGCTAGCCAGCTGGCTAGCCAGCTGACTTAACTAGATTACTACCTAGCTAGCCAGCTGGCTAGTCAAATAACTTAAATAGTTCACTTAACCAGCTAACCATCTGGCTATCCAGTTGACTCAACTAGTTGAATTAAATAGTTAGCCAGCTAGCTAGCTAGCTGAATTAATAGACTCTCTACCTAGCTAGGTAGCTGGCTAGCCAGCTAACTTGCTGAATTAATTAGCTAACCAGCTGGCTAGCCAACTGACTTAACTAGCTCACTACCTAGCTAGCCAGCTGACGTAACTAGCTGACATAAATAGCTGGCATGCTTACTATTCAGCTGTATTAACTAGCTTGCTGTATACCTAGTCAACTGGCTAGCCAGCTGACTAAACTAGGTGACTTAACTTGCTGGTCAGCTGTCTAGCCAGCTGACTTATTAGCAAGCTACCTAGCTAGCCAACTGGCTAGGAAGCTGACTTAACTAGG
>NW_007001636.1:0-1176 GCF_000164805.1 Carlito syrichta
CAAAACCCACTTGTCCTATCACTTCATTTGCCCACTAACAAGACATCTGAAAGTCGTAAAATTAAAATGCTTTGCTATAGCTATACCCAGACACGCTGAAGAGTGACAACAGAAGCGGTTACTGAAACACGGGGCCCAGGGAATCGTTGAGAATTAGAGAGCGCGCCAGAGAAGACCAGCGCTGCTCAGACCAATTGCCATTTTCCACACATGCTGCACGGCCGCACATGTGCCACAGAATCCCTGTCAGTTTCCTGATGCTTCCTGCTTTTCATTTGCAGCGTGAATGTACTGAAATGCAAATGAATGGCAGGGACAGACTTAGAAGGATATTCTTGAGTTGGCTTGATTTTATTTCACTTGGTGTAAATCATTCTCAATGTTCAATACTTAATTGGGGAAACCTCCTAGCTCCTAGCACAGAACATCGTCCCACGGCACTGTGGAACGAATCAGTGGTGGAGCTCAATATTGTGTCTGTAGTCACGGTCCCAGAGTTAGAGCAGCAGTACCCAAATCCTGCTGTTCATTACATCAAGCCCAAGATGCTCTACAGGTTCCCTTCCGAAAAGAGCTCAGGGGCAAGTCTGAAAATTCTTACCTCCTCTTCTTAAATTACTGTTGGGAGCCAACATCTATAGCTACATGGCTGAGGCCTGTAAAGGCCCATCTGGAAGATCGCCTCTGACATAGGATATCAGTTATACCTATAATATTGGCGTGTGATTAGTGACCAGTGTGCATACATGGCAGTAAAACTTATAAGTGAATCTCAGTACACTTGATGGAAGGTGCATGGCGGAATTGTTTCTCTGTCTTTCTAAGTTTTGCTTCTTTCTAGATATTTTTTAACTTCTATTTCCTGGTAGACTGGGTAGTCAGCTCTTGTTCCCGAAAGCTGTTTCCCCTAGGGCTAAATTACCATGATAGTTTTGCCACCCTGCCCCTAGCCAGGCAGAACGTTTTCTTTTGTTTCATTAATTACCGAAACTCTGTCTGCTTCAGCCCATGGTCGCCATCTTGGCAAACCTGCATTTCCTTGTTCAAGAGTGTGACAGCTACTATTTGATTTTTAGAGTAGACTTGTTAGGATAAAATATATACATATACACTCATAGTTGCGTAAATCTATGCTTGCTGTTTTGTTTCCTTTTGCTACATTATTCAAATATAATA
>NW_007001637.1:0-437 GCF_000164805.1 Carlito syrichta
CCTAGTACTATATTTCATTCAAAGCATTTCTCTTCCTTGCTACAGGCCAGACTCATTGTCCATGTGAAGAAGGGATATGGTCCATTCCTTCTCTGTTCTACTCTTCTCCTCTCCTCTGTTCACTAAGGAATGCCCTCCCTTCCTGACCTCTTGTGATAGTCATTCTAAGCTTTGTTTTCTCACAGCCTATCCCAACAAACTACTCTCTTTGCTTCCTTCAAGATGAATTGAGCACAACTACCCACCATGATAGGCAATATGGCAGCCGGACTTATAACTCAAATCTCAAGCTTGCCGGGCTCGGTGGCTCAGCCTGTAATCCCGCACCTTTGGGAGGCTGAGGTGAGTGGATTGCCTGAGCCCGCGGGTTCGAGACCCGCCTGGGCTGCGAGACCTCATCTCTACAATAAATTAAAAAATCAGCCGGGTGTGGTAGC
>NW_007001638.1:0-383 GCF_000164805.1 Carlito syrichta
TCCATTTTTTTTTTTTGAGTTGGAGTCTCACTCTGTCGCCCAGACTGGAGTGCAGTGGCTGCTCCGGCCACCGCAGCCTCGACCTGCTGGTCTCCGGCTATCCTTCCACCTCAGCCTTCCAAGTAGCTGGAATTACAGGCGTGCGCTACCACGCCCGGCTGATTTTTTGATTTATTGTAGAGATGAGGTCTCGCTGCCCAGGTGGGTCTCGAACCCTCAGGCTTAGGCAAACCACTTACCTCAGCCTCCGAAAGGCGCGGGATTACAGGCTGAGCCACCGAGCCCGGCTTTTTTTTTTTTTTTGAATTGAAGTCTCACTCCGTCACCCAGACTGGAGTGCAGTGGCACGCTCCTGGCCACCGCAGCTGCGACCTGCTGGGCTC
>NW_007001639.1:0-717 GCF_000164805.1 Carlito syrichta
TAAATAAGTCATGGGTGTTTTGAAGTGAGTTGTATTACTTCAAGAATAAGGATCGCGGTCTTTGGGAAATCAATTACCCCTTGTATGTGAACAGATGGGGTGTTGCTCACCTCTCTCAGAACCTCTGTGCTGAGTCTAATTTTTTTTTTGAGGTGAGCATTATTTAACATACATGGGAAAGAGTGATCTCACTAGGAGATCATATGATGGCTTGAATTCTACTCCCTCCTACTCATATAGCGATGTACCATACACTTTACATGGCAACACCGGACAAAGCGATGTATTAGCTGTGTCCTCTGACATGAGTAAATTCATGAAAACACGTGCTAGTGATGGTTACAGAATTCTAGGAACCACTCAAGTCAAATAAAGTCATTCTGTAAACTTAAAACCACTGTGGGATCCCCAAAGTTATGGACTTGGGCATTCTAAATGAGTCAATGTTTCTCGTAGGAGAACTAATTTCATCCCTGCTCTTCACCTTCTTAACTTCTTGTGAGAGCCTGTCTTCTTATTAATTGTTCACATACCCTTCCCTTCCCACTCCCTGACTTCCTGCTTTTTTTCCCCCAGTGTTTCGGGTTCGAGAGAGGGAAGGGAAGAAATGGAATTTCACTCTGGGCTCCAGCTGGTCCTCTGCTGAGTCCGGCCCTAGCAGGGAAGGTCCAGGATGACCAGCTCCTCCATCCTCGGGCTGTTTCTCAGCTTGTGATC
>NW_007001640.1:0-715 GCF_000164805.1 Carlito syrichta
CATGTCCTCTTACAGGAAAGGGATAAACTTCCAAAGGAAAAGACATGGATGTTAGACAGGCAGAACAACAACGTGTCATGTCAAGTCACTGTACCATCCATAGAAATAAGATATAAAAATAACGCTTTTACTTTGATACAGTAATCACAGGGAAATCTTTGGTCCAAATTCACAGCTATATTTATAGTGCTTTCCTGAATATTGCATAGTTTTTATAGTGTTCCCTGGCACAAGAGGATTTTCAACCATAACCTTTTTTTTAATCATAAAGAAGAAAATGGACAGTAAGTTTTCATTTTTTTTTTTTTTGAGTTGGAGTCTCACTCTGTCGCCCACCTTGTCTTCCTCTCCACTAACTTCTTGCCTCTGTTTTTCCCAGACATTTGCAGCTGTGGCCCATGCATCCCTCCTCATTCATTCAGTAGGTCATTCTGAAGTTTGATGAATGAAAAGCACCATCCTTGACTGGTGGGGGACAGGAAGGGAGGAGGCCTCAGAAAATCTTTTGTGGGTAAAGATAACATTATGGCAGAAAGTGCACCTTGATATTTGGGGAAGAAAAATAGTTTTTCCAGAAAGATGTTCCCATAAAGTATAGATTGCAAACTGGGCTTTCATTTTAGTAGCATCGTTTTAGCTCCTGTGAGACTCTCAGGTCTCACCTTTATCCTTTCTCACCCAGCCTTCTGTCTCCCTAGAAGCCCTTTGCTTCTTT
>NW_007001641.1:0-757 GCF_000164805.1 Carlito syrichta
CCTGCCTGTTTTTGAACTCTTTGCCAAAGTCGATCCTCCCGCAAAGCATGACCTCACAAAAGTTTTCCTGGGTTTTGATAAGGGTCGAGGTGGGGGCTTGTTATTGTGTCTAACCTGGACTGGAGCTCCCGGGCTCTGGTGACCTTCCCATATCGGCCTTCCCCGGTGCCAAGGAGACAGGCATGAGTCACCCCCCACCAGGCCCACTGCACCAAAGGTTTGAGAGTCACGTCCTGCCTTTCCCCTAGGCGCCCCCTGGGAGGAGTGAGCAGTTCCAACCTGGAAAAGAAGGAGAGAAGAGGGGTGGGCACCCTGGCAGAGACACGCTCTTGTGCCAGGCACTGCCCCTGTGGCAAGCTCAGCAGGCAAATTCCTCCACCTTCTCCAGAATCCTGAGTCGATGGAAGGGGACAGACCTCATGGTAGACCCTGAGAGTGATGTGGAGGCCAGATACTGGGTCTCACACCATCATCCTGGTGCTCTGGTAGGCCAATGTGAAAGGATGGCCTGAGCCCATGAATTGAAGACCTGTCTGGGCACCTTAGCGGGACCTCGTCTCTACAAGAAGCCAAAATATTGAGCCAAGCTTGGTGGGGCAGGCATTTCGCTCTGGCTACTTGGGAGGCTGTGGCAGGAGGATTGCCAGAGCCCAGCTGGTGGAGGCTGTGGTGCCCGAGAGCAGCTCCAGAGCTCTGACCTGGGCGACAGAGTGGGACTCTGACCTCAGAAAATTAATGTGAACCACCACCACGACCA
>NW_007001642.1:0-800 GCF_000164805.1 Carlito syrichta
GAAGGGCAGTCGGGAAAGAAGTCTGTGGAATTAGGCTAGAGCCATCCATTTTCTTTGTGAATGGATCTGCACTATAGCTTAACATGAACACCGTTTTCCCACACTGCGAGGGTTCCCATTGCCCATAGATCACTCCTAGCTTCATAGGTATGCACTTTTTGAAAAATAACGTTCTGGGCGATTGGGGAGAGAAGTGCCAGTGCAGGGTTTCTGGAATTCTTTCTGCTTTACCATTTAAAAGCAACAGACACCAAGAAGACACCTAGCACCCTTTGCTCCCAGGAGGACTCTGCGATAAGCTTCCTTCTTTGCAGCTAGAAGCTACAGACTTCCTTCTTTGCAGACACTTAAGTCGTTGGAAACCCTGCATGTGAGCTGGAAGCGAAGTTCAGTGTAAAAAGCGGAATTTCAAGGATCATCCATGTCAGAGCAGCATCATGGGCCTCCCCTGATAGCGCTCAACTGAGGGTTACTTGCTTCGTGCTTTTTCTTGGCCAAGCCAAAGACCAGTACCAGGGAAAGCAGAACACATCATACGTGCTCTGCACAAGCCCCATGGCCTCTTTGTGTCTCAGTTTCCTCATTTGAAAAAAATGAGTGAATCTCAAGACATACTTTTCAGAGTTCATAATGGGCTTCTACCCTGCTAACCAATAGCTGGATGACATTTTTACACATCAACAGTTGTTTACATGTGTTCGTCTTCTATTTCACTTACAGTTTTTGTAAAAACTGCATGTTGTGCCAGGCCTGGAATGCTCCAAAGCTCACTTCTGTAAGTAAATTGCAGCTCAGATTGC
>NW_007001642.1:1741-2813 GCF_000164805.1 Carlito syrichta
TGATCCCAAGGTTTTGAACTCTATATATAATTTTCTATTATTAAAAGGCATATTCTCACAATAATATACTTTTCTGGTTTAGTTCTGTTTCTCTAAGTCAGTTTAATACTAGAAGAAATATAAGCTATGCTTTCACGTCATTTGAAAGGAAGTTACCCCACAAATACCTAACTTGGAAATAATTCAAATCATATTAACGTAATTAATTCCTATCGTATTAACAGAAGCTCATTGTTGTTTTTATCTTGCCCTAATATCCCGTGAAAGCAAGTTTTTCAGCTGTCCAGTGGTGGGACAACCAGAAAACAACATGGAACTAGACTGTGATGTGAAAACCCCCATTAGTGACTAGAATAGCTGCTGTTTGCAGTGACTCCAGCTCACCCCCATCTTCACCGGATGGCATGACTGTTGTCTGACTGTGTCTCCATCTCAGTCTCCCTCTCCAATTCATCCTGCACACAGGCACCAGAACTCTCCAGAACTGGTTTTCAAAACCAGCATCACCTGGGTATTTGCTGAAGATGCAAATTCTTGGCACTGCCCCAGCCTGAATGAAGCAGTAACTGGGGTGGAGTAGACAACCGAGTTCTAACAAGCCCTCCAGGTGACTGAGGTGCAGGCTCAGCCTGTAATACTGCACTTTGGGAGGCTGAGGTGAGTGGATTGCCTGAGCCCACGGGTTTGAGACCTGCCTCAGCAACTTGGTGAGACTTCATCTCCACAAGAAATCAAAAAATCAGCCGGGCATGGTAGCGCGCGCCTGTAATTCTGGCTATTCAGAAGGCTGAGGCGGATGGATCGCCGGAGCCCAGCAGGTCGAGGCTGCGGTGGCCGGGAGCAGCCACTGCACTCCAGTCTGGGCGACAGAGTGAGACTCCAACTCATAAAAAAAAAAAGAGATGCAGGCTCAAGTCTGTGTTAAAGGAGTGCTGGGCCCAGGACGGCTCCTTTGCCCTGGAAGATCTGGCTCCAGACTCCTGTTCCTCCTCCTTGGACTCTACAGGGATTCATGGCATTCCTCAAATGCCTTCTCCCCATCTTCCATTTTCCTTTTGCAAGTTTAGAATAT
>NW_007001643.1:0-4465 GCF_000164805.1 Carlito syrichta
ATAAGGAATCTTGGTTACACGAGGCCTCCATCTCAAAAACAAACACACCGTCTTGCTACGAGATAACGACCATTCAGGTTTTGGGAGTAGGAATGTGGATAACGGGAATCCTCATATACAGGAAACTACACTGTGTATTGCTAAAGGAGAATAAGGAATCTGGTTTACACTTGTCCTCCATCCCAATAAAATTTCAGCGTTTCTTGCTACGGGCTAAACACCAATTTGGGTTTTGGAAGCATATACTAGGGAAATGAAATGCACATATACAGACAAATGGACTGACTTTTCCTAAGAAAGAATAAGGAATGCGGGTGACATGTTTTCTCAATCTCCAAAAAAATATATGGCGTCTTCCTGAGATCTAAACAAGAATCAAGCTTTTGACACATGTATCTGAGTACAGGAGTACTCAAATACAGGTAACTGCACGACTGTTGCTAATATAAGGAATCTGTGATATATGCGTCCTCAGTCCGGAAAATCTACAGGGCATCATGCTGACGGCTAAAGAAGAATCAGGGATTCGAGGCATGAATGTGGGTAATAGCAATCCTCATATACAGGAAACTACATGGCCGCTTGCTAATAAAACAGAAGAAATCTGTTTTCCACGGTTCGTCTATCAAAAAATCTACAATATTTCTTACTAAGGGCTAAACAACTATCAGGGTTTAGAAACAGGAATCAAGGGACAGAGAGTCCTCACATACAGGACACTACATGGCCTCCAACTAAATACGAGTAAAGAGTCATGGTAGTACGCGCCCTCAATCCAATAAATTCCCAGGTTGTCTGCTATGGGACAAACAAGAAAAAGATCTTCGAGCTCCCCAAATGTTTCAGAGCAATTTAGCATTCGGATATTATGAATCGGTCATTTCAGGACTCCAGCAACATTCTGGTACTCTTAAAAGTTGTAAATGGTATTTTGCACTCCAAGACCTTTAGGTTCCTCAGAACATCTAAGGCCAGATTCCAGGACAAAAAGAATCTTCTTGCCATATTTGAATGTATCTCTGGTCTTAAGGTGAACGATGTAATCCTTCCCATTCCATGTCTCTTTTTATTTTGAGAAGGGACAAGGTTTTAGCACTTGCCAAATGTTTACTACATACTTTTAATGATAACCAGTAAACATGGAAATCCACAAACCTAGGAAACTTCTGGGTATCTGTCTTTTGATAATACTGAATTTGGATCCAAATCGACATGAAAAATCAGGGCATCTTACTGAGAATTAAAAGGAAATCCGTTTCTAGGAGTTCTCATTTTCCGAAATCTACAGGGCCGCTTAATATGGTTTAATCAGCTATCTGGGCTTCTCGGTCCCTCCATTTTCAGAGCTACTTGCTCCTTGGATACGCTAAATCTATCAATTACAGATCCTCAGGATCATTCTGGTCCTCTTGTTAGTTGTAATCTAAGATTTGGCCCTTGAAATCCTTTTGTTTCCTGGCACCAATTACGACCATAATTATGTTCCCCAGAATCAAAAGGTATACTGGTACAAAATTCCTCGATTCAGGTGACTTCAAAGTACAGAAAAATCTTGTGGCTGGGCAGGCAGGAATTGGGATTTTGGGTTTGGAATATTCCACATTTTGGGGAGGTCTTGTGATGGGAAACCAGGAATCTTGGATTTCAGTTCCCAAAGAACATTACGGAGGTCTTTCTCTTGATATTCACAAAACTGGAATTCTCGGTTCACCAGGAACTGTCTCGGCATCCTGCAGCATGAAACAGGAAGTTGGGCAATGGAGGTCGTCATATACAGGAAACTACACGACATATTGGTAAGGAAGTATAAGGAATCTTTTTTATATGAGTCCTCAGTCTCAAAACTGCAGGCCGTCTTCCTAACTGGTAACCACGAATCAGATTTTTGAAGTAGGAATCCGCGAAATGGAAGTCCTCACATACAGGAAACTTCACTGCCTATTGCTAAGTAAGAATAAAGAATCGCGTTACTCGGGTCCTCAATCCCAAAAAAGCTTAAATTCATCTTGCCATTGGCTAAACACAAATCATGGTGTTTTCGAGCATGAATCTGGAAAATTGAGTACTTATTTACAGGCAACTACACGACCTTTTGGTAAGAAAGAGTAAGAAATCTGGGTTACACGAGTCCTCAATCCCAAAAATCTACAGAGCATCTTGGAAAGTTCTAAAAGAAGCAGAGTTTCAAAGCAGGATATATCTAATGAGAGTCCTAATATACAGGAAAATCCACAGCCCTTTGCCAAGGAAGAAAAAGAATCGGTGTTATAGCAATCCTCAGTCCTTAAAATCAACAGGCCATCTGCTGTGCGGCTAAGCAAGAATCAGGGATTAGAAGCTGGAACTTAGATAATAGCAGTCCTCATATGCAGAATCTATATGATCTCTCGCTAAGGAGAACTAAGAAACCTCTTTTACACCGTTCCTCCGTCACAATATCTACAGGACATCGTCCTAATGGCAATACAAGAATCAGGGTTTCCAAACAGGTTTCTGGGGAAAGGGAGTCCTCATATACAGGACATTACACGACCCCTCGGTTAAGAAGAATAAGGAATCTGTGATACACTATTCCACAATCCGAAAAATTATCAGGGCGTCTTGAAGCAGTATAAACAAGAATTAAGGCTGCGAGCTCGTCTCATGTTTCAGAGATATTTGGCTTGTGGGTATTATGAATCAGTCATTTCAGGACTCCAACAACATCTGGTGTTGTTGAGAGTTGTAATTGGGTATCTGGTAGTACAAATCCCTTAAGTTCCTCGGAACAATTAAAGCCAGATTCCCGGAAAAAGTATCATACTGCCGTATTTGGATGAAACTTTGATCTTAATATGAACTTGGTAATCCTTAAATTTCCGTCTGTACTTTATTTGTAGAGGGGCCGAGGGCTTTGCAGTTGCCAAATATTTAGTACTTATTATTAAAATGTAACCAGGATCCATGGATTCCACGTCCCTAGAAAACATCTGGGCATCTGCATTTTGGTACACAGATTTTTGAATCCACATGGACAGGAAAATTCAGGGCATCTTGCTGAGAACGGAAAGGGAATCCGGTTCTTGGAGTTCTCTATCGCCTAAATCTACAGAGTCACTTGATAAGGTTTAATCAACAATCTGGGCTTCCATGTCGCCACATTTTTAGTGTGTCTTTTGAAAAGGGACCAGGAATCTTGTGTTCAAATTCCTCCAGAACTTAATGGGTGTCTTTCTCTTCATATCCAAGCAACTGGATTTCTAGGTCACCAGGAAATATCTAGGCGTCTTGCTGAGAATGAAGCAGGAATTTCAATAATGGCAATCCTCATATACAGGTCACTAAATGTCCCGTTGCTACGGAAGAATAAGGAATCTTGGTTACACGAGGCCTCCATCTCAAAAACAGACAGACTGTCTTGCTAAGAGATAACGACCATTCAGGTTTTGGGAGTCGGAATCTGGATAATGGGAGTCCTCATATACAGGAAACTACACTGTGTATTGCTAAAGGAGAATAAGGAAGCTGGTTTACACTTGTCCTCCATCCCAATAAAACTTCAGGGTTTCTTCCTAAGGGCTAAACACGAATTTGGGTTTTTGAAGCATATACTAGGGATATGAAATGCACATATACAGACAAATGGACTGACTTTTCCTAGGAAAGAATAAGGAATGTGGGTGACATGTTTTCTCAATCTCCAAAAAAATATATGGCGTCTTCGTAAGATCTAAACAAGAATCAAGCTTTCGACTCATGTATCTGAGTACAGGAGTACTCAAATACAGGTAACTGCACGGCTGTTGCTAAAATAAGGAATCTGTGGTATATGAGTTTCAGTCGTGAAAATCTACAGGGCATCATGCTGACGTCTAAAGAAGAATCAGTGATTCGAGGCATGAATGCGTGTAATAGCAATCTCATATACAGGAAACTACATGGCCGCTTGCTAATAAAACAGAAGAAATCTGTTTTCCACGGGTTCGTCTATCAAAAAATCTACAATACTTCTTTCTAAGGGCTAAACAAGTATCAGGGTTTAGAAATAGGATTCAAGGGAAAGAGAGTCCTCATATACAGGACACTACATGGCCTCCAACTAAATACGAGTAAAGAGTCATGGTTTTACGCGTCCTCAATCCAAGAATTTCCCAGGTTGTCTGTTATGGGACAAACAAGAAAAAGATCTTCGAGCTCCCCAAATGTTTCAGAGCAATTTAGCATTCAGATATTATGAATCGGTTATATCAGGACTGCAGCAACATTCTGGCCCTCTTAAAAGTTGTAAATGGTATTCTGCACTCCAAGTCCTTTAGGTTCCTCAGAACATCTAAGGCCAGATTCCAGGACAAAAAGAATCTTCTTGCCATATTTGCATGTATCTCTGGTCTTAAGGTGAACCATGTAATCCTTCCCATTCGGTGTCTCTTTTTATTTTGAGAAGGGACAAGGTTTTAGCACTTGCCAAATGTTTACTACATACTTA
>NW_007001644.1:0-781 GCF_000164805.1 Carlito syrichta
CTTTACAGTAGATCAGGTGGCTTGTGAATTTTGTTCTCTCTTCTCCCTCTCCTTTCTTTCTTGTTTGTTCTTGACTCAATTGGGAAGTTTTTTATCTGAGTAGGTTGTGTACAGTTGAATTCCATGTGTTACCAGAGGAGAATTTCAGGCTAAGTGAAGGCTGGAGGGGAGGCAGGGAGGAAATGTATGAATTAAGTGTAAATGCCATTTATAATCTACCTGGTCTTTTTAAATTGTCACCATGAAATAGAGCTTTATTCCCCTGTGTTTATAAACGTGATATATTCATTATGAAGAATTTGAATACCTAAAAATATCTGACAACAAAGCTAATCTGAAGTCTCACTATTCTGAGTTAACTGCCATCAATATTTTGATGTATTGCCTATTCACATACACACACGTTTATATTTTTACATAAGTGTGGCATTTTATCTACTTTTCTTTTTTTGGAGACAGAGTGTTGCTCTATTGTCCAGGCTGTTGTGCAGTGGCGTGATTATAGTTCACTGCAGCCTCAAACTCCTGGGCTTAAGTGAGCCTCCCACCTTAGCTTCCAGAGTAGTTGGGACTACAGGCACGTGCTGCCAACCCCCCAGCCTCAATTCTCATTTCTATCATGGGTGTTCAAAAATACCTTTTCCCGAAATTCATGTCATCCATAATTATTATAAAGTTTTACAAAATATTTGCCAGCCTCATGGATATACATTAAGTAAGATTCTATTGCTGTGTTAATTTGCATTTCCCTGACTATTAGTGATTTTTTTGGGGGGGGGGG
>NW_007001645.1:0-557 GCF_000164805.1 Carlito syrichta
AGGAGGAGCAATCGCAGACATTGCCCCTTCAGCTCCACAGCGAAGGCCAATGCCTCTAAGCAGGGGCGGCCGGGCCACGTGCGCACCCGCGACTGTCGGAGGCCCAGAAGCGACGGGCGAAGAGGGCCGTCACCCGGCGAGGAGACAGACTACCTTTCGGGGACGCAGTTGTGGCCCTTTCTCTTACCTGAGAAGCGTCTGGAGAAGTCTTGTCCCCAGACCCAAACACGGCGAGCATCCTGCCATTAGTTCATGTGGGCCCCAAGACGCCTCCCACCCAACGCCCAGTCAGCCAAAAGCACCCGTCCTGCGTCCTAACTGCCGGGATTACGCCCTAGCCCAGAAAAACCTCGGCGGCAGCCCACGCCAAACCCGATGCCTCGCTACTGCGCATGCGGCACCGCCTGTCGTGATGGCGTCACCACGCCGCTCTCTGAGATGATTGATTTGCAAACAGGACTTTGGTGGCTACAGGGCCCTTCTGCACCTGGGACCGGTAGTGCGGATCGATAAGATCGTGTATATGGCTTTGCACTCTTCATAATTCAAGCAAGAGA
>NW_007001646.1:0-973 GCF_000164805.1 Carlito syrichta
CTAGCTAGCTAGATGACTCATCCAGCTGACTTAGCCAGTTAGTTAACTAGCTAAATACCTGACTCAACCTGCTCACTTAAACCATTAGCTAACTAGCTAGTTACCTCTCTTAACCCGCTGACTTAATTATAAAGCTGACTTAACTAACTGAATTAAGTAGGTGACTTAACTACTTAGCTAGCAGACTTAACTAGCTGACTTAACTAGTTTGCTAGCTTTCTTAAATATCTGAAATAAATAGTTAGCTAACTATATAACTAGCTGAATAAATAACTAACTTAACAAATTAACTAACTAGTTAGGTAGCAGATTTAAGTAGCTGACAAATATTTAGCTAACTAGTCAGCTAGCTGACTTAGCTAGCTGACTTAGCTAGCTAACTGGTTAGATAGTTGACTTAGCTAGCTGACTTAACTAGTTGGATAACAAGATAGCTAGCTGACTTAACGAGTTGGTTAATGAGTAACCTACCTATATTAACTAGTTGGTGAACGAGATAACTAGCTGACTTAACTAGTTGTTTAATGAGTTTGCTAGGTGACTTAATTGTTGGTTGACAAGTCAGCAGAATAATTAGCTGTTTTAACACATTGGCTCACTAGACGATGGACTTGTTAGCTGGCTTAATATGTTGGCCAACTACTCGGCAGACAAGCTAGCTGGGTTAGATAGTTGACTGACGAGTTGGCCCACTAGTCAGCACTGTTAAATATTTGGATGGCTGTTGTGCTGACCTAACTAGTCAGGTGATTAGTAGGCCAATTAGTTACATGGCCTAACTTGTCGGTGACTAGCTCTCACTTGTTGGTGATTAACTTGTTATGTGAGCTACCTTATTAGTTGACAATTTGGTCTACTATTCGGCCGATTGTTTAGCTGACTTAACTAGTTGACAGCTAAGCGACCAACCAGTTAGCTGACTTAACTAGTCAGCCAGCATGTGAGCTGACAGATGAGCTGATTTAACTGATTG
>NW_007001647.1:0-722 GCF_000164805.1 Carlito syrichta
ACAAAAAAAGAATAATCTGTCATTGCTGTACTTGCACACAATGGGGGGAAGAGGGAACCTCACATGTAGACCCCGTGAATGTTATTAGCAGATTGATCTTCAAAGAGCAATCAATGTCTAATTTGTCTCTAAGATACTCAGGTATGACTAAAACAAGAAAGAGAGAGAAGAATCATACAGACTTCCCCTCTCCTCCATCCTCCATCCTCCATTTGGAGTCAAAACCTTGTTTTCTGCATAGTACCTCTCAGGACTCTAGAAAAGAGATGACTGAAGACGAATTTTGGACAATTTGACTGGTGATTCCCTATTTCAGCCTTGCTAAGAGTTCCTCAGGAAACATACATGTCATTCTTCCCAGCTTTGTTCTGGGCTCTGATTTGTTTCTCTTTGGCACAATGTCAACTGGGACTGGACTTCAGGCCACCTGGTTTTATTCGGGTTACATGCTGCTCCACTGCTCATGGGGCTCCCACTGCGCTTCTAGGACATTGAGCACCATGCTGCTGCCTCCTGAAAGCCTTCCCCTCTTCTTGGCTTCCAGGCTCTTCCCATACTTCTCTCACACGTTGTACCTGCCCCCCGTACACACATTTTTACTCCTGCTTATCTCTCTGATCACAGATCAAATATTATTCCTAGATTTTCCTGACTCTTCCCAACAGGTCCCAGTTTCCTTTTTTGTTCATTCCCAGCCTTTCCTTGCCATGCTTATAATAATG
>NW_007001648.1:0-1285 GCF_000164805.1 Carlito syrichta
TTATGGGCTTCGCAGCAACCTGGATGGATTAGAGTTCATCATCTCAGTGGTTTATCACAGAAACAAAGATCTGTGTACTACATGTACTCACTCATAAGTGGACCATGAACGTTTATCATAATACTATAAGAAAGGGATTGGCAGTAGTGGGACACTGCGGGGGAGGGAGGGGGACACATAACATCAACTAGGGTACCCAAACTTTACCCGCACTATGACCACATATGTACCTAACCATGAATTGTACCCCACATCTTTAAAATTAAAAATAAATATACAAAACGTATGGTAAAAATCACAAATGATAATTCAAGTTATAGCAGGGCTATGAATGAACTGTTCAATTTTATAAGGACACACTCTGATAAACTAAAGCAGTGTGAAATTCTTACTCTTTGGTAACCAAAATACACTGAAGAGTTTAAGTTATTTCTTCCACAGATTTTGGTTAAAACCTCTTTTGAAGCAATTGGAAGCAGATGTTTGAGTCAATCAAGCAACTGTACAGTTATTTCCCACTGAATTGAATCACATACAATCTATGTGTAAGGATATGTTTCTTTGAGCTACCATCAAAACAGGACACCCTTTTTCAACCTCAGAATTTTTCATACAGAGGCTATACATGCACACACAGATATATATATATATATGTGAAAGAGAGAGAGAGAGACTTGCATCCCATTGGCAGATTTGTAGCTTAATGTACAAAACTAATTTTTCACAAAGTACCTCTCTCCATCACAAACACATGACACCGTAACTATAGCAACCACGTGCTCCGAATTTTCAAGACAATCCAGATTAAACACATTCTTCTGTTCCATTGGTCATATTAAGTTCACTCATATTTTCAAAACCATAATAGATTATTTCTGATTCAGACTTAGTAAGCCATGTAAATTAGGATTTAAATAATGGTCAAACACACAGGTTTCCTGGAAAATCCCATGTAGAATCTACAATATGAGCTGTAGATGGGGAGTGTCTGCTACAGTCTTTCTCCCTGGAGAGCTGTGCTTGTGGACTGGCTGAATCCGCATGGAACAATGACAGATGTGACTGTGAGGTTCCAAGGTGGGTCACAGTGTAACACGTAACCAGGGGCAATGGACAGGCACCAAGAAAAACTCTTCTCTAGATATTTGGGGTCTAAGGTTGCATCCAGGATCCACCGAGAAGGACTGAACACAAACTCCAAAACAACTATCAGTACCACCAATATATTCTGTTGTGGTATGTGACTTCATGTGCACAACCAGGTGCTTAAAGAAAACTAGATATT
>NW_007001648.1:2502-3700 GCF_000164805.1 Carlito syrichta
CACGTGCAGGAGGGCTCTCGTGGGACCCCAAGATCGCTCAGGGCGCAGCCCCCTGTCCTCTTGCGGTGGGGGCAGGTCAGCCCACCGCCTCCTGTCGCTGCCATGGAGCGACGTCACGGATGAAGGCCTGTCGCTGGGCCTTCATCTTCTCGCTGTGTTCCCGGCCGGGTTGCGGTATCTGATCAACGCGCGCCGGATGATCTGGGATCTGATTCCGAGGGCAGCTCTGCTCGAAGACGGCCCACTGTTTAACTTTAATGAAACACCGTCATTTCTACTGACTTAAACAAAAAATTCAGTTTCACCCTTTTAAATGCAAATTACCAGCAATTTGGTACAATTTTTTCCCTAAGATTTCTTTCAGCTAGTTAAAGAATGGAACTGAATTCTAACTTAGGGTTTTCATTTAAATTCAGATTACATTTTTAAAATGGAAGCTAATTTTTTTTGAAGTTAAAAATAATGTTATTTCGGATCTAAACGGGTAAGGGACTAATATTAAAATATGCATGGAAATAATTCATAGGTCAAATTCAATAGTCATGTCAGAATAAAAACGTATGTTAACATAAAATTGTTTATGAATCATGATAGATCATTACCCGTAGAAACTAAAGTAGAATATATTTTAAAATCAAAATTTAACATTAAATCAGAAATTTGTTTAATTTGGAAATTATAATAGTTATAGAATAGAGATTGCCACGGTTTTTAAAACTATAGTTTTGTAAATTTTTCTACTTTAAAACCAGAAATAAGTGAAAGCAAGGAAGTGATCATTCATTTCTGTAATTTATAATCTTACCTTTTTAAAACAGGATATCATGCTTATTATGGTCCAGGGACCATACTTAAATATTTTAAAATAGCAACTGATTTCAATTTTCATAAAACCTAAAATAGCAATCACAAAGGTAAGAAGAGCTAGCACTTCATCTAAGCCACTTTGGCTTTCCAGATAAAATCTGCAGTCCTGCTTCCAAACTTTCCCATGGATGGCAGTCCTGAACTGTGACCCAAAGTCTCATCACCATCCTCACCTGAAAAGCACCGTGAGAACACTGGTTAAAAAAACAATTTCTTCACTAAGTCTCTCCGAAACACATTGTTTATTTGCTTCAGTAAGCCTCTAAGATGTTTTGTGGCTTTACAAGTTTCAAGTTTGAGGTTGAAATTCTTAGGAGGTACATTATGTGCA
>NW_007001649.1:0-555 GCF_000164805.1 Carlito syrichta
CTGGCTTGTCACAGAAAACACCTGCCAAGCCCCGGTGTCCTCTCCAAGCCCACTCGTGGGTGGAGAGTGGCTGCGGAGAGTGCCGATTCCAGGTTTGTATTCAAGTGTTCCTATTTATATGCATCCATCTGTAATGCAAATCTGTAGCTCTAGCAGTGGAGCCAGTGTTCCACCCCTGCATCTGGGCTGGACTTGTGCTCTCTATCTCTGCTTTTTGGCCCAAGGAATGTAGTGGAGGTGGTGGCATGCCGGTTCTGAGTCTGCCCTTGGGGGATCTTGCACACATTGGCTCGTTTTTTTGCAGCTCAGGAGAACCAGCCTGGGCTAGCCTGCTGGGCGGTGAGAGAGGGGAAGCAGGTGCTGAGACCCCAGTCTTCCAAGAGTTGAGCCCACCACACGGCAGAGTGACGCCAGTCTCAGTAGACCCACTCTTGACCCAGTCTACTAGACCACAGCTTACCGGGGCAGAAGTACCACCTCAGAGGAGCCACCCTGCTGCCCCGTGACCCCTGACTGGTAACCACTCTGCTGCCCCATGACCCCTGACACATCTTG
>NW_007001650.1:0-739 GCF_000164805.1 Carlito syrichta
GGTTAGCTGACATAAATAGTTGGCCGGCTAGTCGGCCGACCAGTTATCTTACTTAATTAGTTGGTCAGCAAGTGAGCTGACTTGTCAGCTGACTTAACTATTCAGCTGGTGAGTGAGCTGACTGGTCAGCTGATTTTAGTCAGCTAGCAAGTGAGCTGAATGTTCAGAAGAGTTAACTAGTCAACCGGCAAAAGAGCCGACCAGTGAGCTGAAGTAACTATTCAACTGGCTAGTGACCCAACAGGTGAGTTGCCTTAACCATTCGGATGGGGAGTTAGCCAACCTGTGAGCTGACTTAACTAGTCAGCTGGCGAGTAAGCTGACTAGTTAGCTGACCTGTTGGCTGGCGAGTAAGCTGACAATTAAGCTGACCTGTAGTTTGGTGAGCAAGCAGACTAGTTTGATTACTGGCTGGCAGGCTTGCAAGCCAACTAGTTAGCTGACCTAATGGAAATTGAGTGAGCCCACTAGTTAGCTGATCAACTAGTTGAGTTGCTAGCCAACTAGTTAGCTAAGTAACTAGCTGATTTGCTATCTGACTTAACTAGCTAGCTGACTAGCTAGCTGGCTATCTAGCTGACATAACTAGCTAGCAAACAAGCTATCTAACTCTTTAGCTAGCTGACTTAACTATCTGGCTAGTTAGCTGGCTAACTGACTTAACTATCTAGCTGACTAGCTAGCTGATTAGCTAGCTGACTAACTAGCAAGCAGACTAGAAAGCTGACTAGTTAGCTGA
>NW_007001651.1:0-540 GCF_000164805.1 Carlito syrichta
CTTTTATACTTTATTAATTACTTATCTTATAATATCATGTCTAAATTCTAATACAACTATTATCCTACTATAATCTATTACAAACCTTATCATTAGTACTAATAAGTATAAAAATTATGAACTTACTCTATGTTCTATGAAATTTAATTCAATGACATTTTAACCTAAAACCTAAATCTGATTGCCTATTACGTGGAAACTACCTATGTCTCAAAACCTGCCATGCCACTTAAAACAATGAACTGCACAGTTGCCATAACGACAGCCGGGGACTGAAGGAAGCTGAAAGTTACTGCACGTACAAAAACCAAGAACGTTCTGCTTGACCAAAAAGCAACATAATACAACTATTCTCACAGTTATAACGTCTAATCATAACCCCAAATGAACCTACATACTGGAACAAAAGCTAATCAATCAGGTTTACCAGGAAATAACAGGCTAAAAATCCTTAAAGAAGAAAAAACAGTTTAAGAAAGAAAAAAGAGATATAAAAATAATTTCTGCTGTGCATTTTTTTCATAGGATATATAAGATTTT
>NW_007001652.1:0-744 GCF_000164805.1 Carlito syrichta
TAATAAATAAATTAATATTGGTAAGTGCCCATGTGACCTAACATGATCTACAGATTTATGCAATCCCCATCATCATTTACATGACTGAATATTATACAGCCAGAAAGAAAAACAAAATTATGAACTTTTCAGCAACCTGGATGGAATTAGAGTCTGTAGTCCTCAGTGATTTATCACAGAAGCAAAGATATGAGTACCACATGTAGTCACTCATAAATGGACCCTGAACATTTATCATAATACTATAAAAAAAGGGATTGGCAGTAGTGGGACACTTCCAGGGGAGGGAGGGAAATATATCATCAATAAGGGTACCCATACTTTATCTGTGTGATGACCACACATGTACCTAATCTCATTTTTACCCCACATTTTCAAAATAAAATAAAATACATTTTTATAAAACACACAACTTTTAATTCCTCCCCCCAAAAAATTCTAATGGGATTTTAAAAAATAGAAATAGAAAAAAAAATCCTGAAATTTCTAAGGAACCACAAAAGACTCCAAATAGTCAAAGCAATCATGAGCAAAACAAAAAAATAGAAGAAGTTGGCGGCATCATACAACTTGATTTAAAACTGTATTTCAAAGCTCTCGTAATAAAAATAGGATGGTACTGACTTAAAATTGGACGTAAAGACCAAGGGAACAAAATAGAGAGCCCAGAAATAAATCTGTGCCTTTACAATCAATTGATCTTTGACAATGGGGCCAAGAATACACAATAAGGAAAGTTTAGTC
>NW_007001652.1:2072-7892 GCF_000164805.1 Carlito syrichta
AAAAAAAAAAAAAAAAAAGGCCTAGAAGTTGAGTCTGGTCTTGAGCAGCTTCCTCTGGTATCCCTAACGTGTTCTGTACACATCTCTCTTTTTTCTTTCTTTTGAGAAAGCAGGATTTATTGAAAGGACAGAAAAGCTCCCACAGTGAAAGGGGACCCGAGGGGGTTGCCTGCACACGTCTCTATTTCTAAACGTGCTTTTCCTTCCTCCTGTCTTCCAGTCTAGAAACCTGGAGACTCAGCTTTAGCCAGAACCACATAGAGGGGGAGATTTGAGTGCTATATGAAATTCCTTTATGACACCATTCTACATCTCCTCACAGTATTAACTTGAGATTCACTTAAGGATTCACATGGTAAATTTGCCTTGATGTTTCAGGAAGGCTCGAAAAGAAGGCATAGCCTCTGCTTTGTTGGTCATCAGGTTTTTATAGGGCTTTAATGGGATTTGGGTTCATCTGACTGTAGTACCATGAATGCACATGAGCGTCTCTCCTGTATCTGCTGTTTCTTCTTTCAGTCTACAGTCTTTTCTTCCTTTAGGTTACTTGAACCTTGAATTCAAGCGTTTATCAACATGTGTTGTGTTTGGTGTTGGGCTTTGTATTTGACATCTTAAAATTTTATCTGACAATTTCCACCTTTGATTTGTTTAATTATGGCTCTATAACTTATTTCTGTCATGTTATTTTATGCTCTGTTTTACACACATCCTTTACTGTTTCTTTTGCACCTACCACTTTATAGATCAAACATTGGTCTGTTCAGGCCAGGTGCAGTGACTCATGCCTATAATCCCAGCACTTTAGGAGGCTGAGGTGGGAGGACTGATTGAGCCTCAAGGCTCAGTGAGCTAGGATCATGCAAGTGGGCAACAGAGCAAGACCCTGCCCTCCCATCCCCCACGAAAAAAGTGTTCTTCTGTTTGTTTGACACTTGAAAACGTTTCATATTGTAATGGTGGCTACATCATTATTTACACTGGTTTTCTTAATTTCTTACAAGTATCAAAATTGACATTATCTCAGCAAATCAGACAAGTACTCTAGCTTCCTTTTCTCAGCTTGGTTTTGCTTTCTGATCATGATAGCCTTTTGTCCAAGGGGATACTTCCTGAAGCTTTACTGAGTTGTTTTTGATATATTTTCATGTATTTTTTAGGCTACGATAAGCACTACCATCCATCCTTTATTCCACAAATCTAATGACACATCCCTAGATTTGTTTTTCTTCTTACTGGAGTTTTCCTCTAGGAATATTTTCAAAGGGATTTGTGTAAAATAAAACCTCTGAAGCCTTATTTAATGATAGCATCTTTTCTGTACTTTCAAATTTAAAGAATTCTGGCTGTACATAATTCATGGTTTAAAATTTGTTTCCTTTCAAGTTTTTTAAAATGTTACTCCATCTTATTCGTGTCTCCAGCATTGAATTGGAAAGCCTGATGCCAATCAAAATCAACTGTTCCTCCAAGGATGATCTGACTTTTCATTCCATTGACAGGATGTTACAAAGAAAGAAGTCTTCAATGCTCTGAGGGTAAATCACTTTGCAACTATAAGCTTCACTAAAATGATAACACACTATAAGAGGAATTAATGCAAATAAACAGTAAACTAGCATGCACCCATTCTAGGAAAAAAAATTTTTTTTAAGCTAATGAAAGAGATATTCATTAGACTCAAGTATGGATGAATGTAGGGATGCAAGGCTGGTAGGTGGCAACAGGTCTAGCAAGTTTCTGCCCAAAGTGAATCACTTAGCAAAGAGAAGAATAAGAACTGGATGATCGCAAAGTTACCTATATGATGTCCACTTGTATACCTAATCCTGAATTGTACCCCACATCTTTAAAATAAAATATTTAAAAATCTAGGTTATCTTCATGATATGATGAAAGTCATGTTATGTTTCTTTTTAGTCATTCAAACTAAAGGTAAGTAAAACTCCTGGAAGATAAGAAATAATGCACCATAAATGTATCAAAGTTGAGAAAAGTACTGTATTCTTTGTGATCTATTGGAGAATGTACAGTTTTCAGAAAAATATTTTAAAATGGATGTCACATAGTAACCAAAGAAAAAGACATTATTTCAATGAATGGAGATAAAGAGAATAATTAGTTTTCTTCATGATTCTTGAAACCTGGATTCTTTTTGTAGGCTTGGTATATTCCCATATCACTTTGTTGCCTTCCTATAGATCAAATCATGCCACCTGCACCTATGGTTAAAACAAAACATAATCATAATGCTGTCAATTTATTTGAGATGCCATGATCATGATCGACCTATGGACCAAACACAGAAGAGTTTATTATAACAAAAAATAAGATGCAAATTATGTACAAGTTGGCAATATAAGCATCAAACTGTATTTGATCAAAATCGAGAGCCATGATGGGAAGTTGGGAGAGAGGGAAGCTGCACACAAATCTCCACACCCTACTGAGCCCATTAATTGCATTCAAACTGGATGCACAATATTTAAACACAGTATTACACACTATAAGCATATCATTTAGAGAAAGCAAGATAAAAAAGGCTTTAAATCACAGTTTAAAGACCAAATAGGAAGCATACTTTTAGAAGAAGAGAGCAAAGGAAATGAGCTATATTATCTATCTTTTATAAACAGTCAAGAGCTATTACTTAAAATTAGATTTTAAAAAGGTCAAGGTAAAACATATGCAGCACTATTTACAATTCCAAAAATAGTATATAGTGAAAAAAGAAAATGGTAAGCATTGCTTACCTCTGAAAAGCAGGACCAGGGTCTGTGGAAGGAGAGAGTTTTTGTTTCCACTTTTTGCCCATCGCACTGTTTGAATTTTCCATGCACACGTGTTGCTTTCAGTTTAAAGTTTTCTTACTTGCAGATCTCCTTGGATTATGTGTTAAATTAGGTTTCTTTTAACCAACAGTGGGTAGAATGCCATCAACTGATTAAATCATAGTTAGACATTAATAAATTATAATTTTTGAAAGAACACAAGTATGCCCATAAAAAACCGATACAGCACTTGGCTCTATGATCTGTTTATCTAGGAAATAAAATTATTAAAAGAAAAACAATAACAAAGAGTTTCACATTTTCTAAGAAACATTTTGGAAAAAAATGTGTGTTTTACTTGGAAAAGCTTCTTGTAATCAGTCAAGCATAAAGTCAATCAAGATAAACATTTATATTTTCAAATTCATACTACAACAAATATTTCTATCAAAATGCAATGCACAGAATGTTTTAAAGGAGCTGTTTGTTTCTGAACACCTGTTTTTCTTTCCGTGATTGACATTGTAAGTCATGGTTGGGGGCATCTTATTAAAAAACGCTACTTGTGGTTTTTGAATGTACAACAGGGGAGAAGTTTTATTCATAATGTGTAGTGGATAGTGATGACCATTATCAGAAGACTCGTCATCAGATTCAAAGAGCACCGTAAAGGGAAAGAATTTAAAGGCTGAAATTCTTCATTTTTAATCATATAGCTGAGTGACATTTAAACGTTGATATCACTTAAATATTGATATTGGGGTTTTATTTTGACATTAAAAAACTTTATCCGACAAATTTCCACTTTTCCTTTGTTTAATTATTACTCTATAATAACTTATTTCTGTCATCTTATTTTATGCTTTGTTTTTACACACTTTCTGAAAAGGGGCTTCGGAACAAACATTCTTGTCAAACGTTATAAACAATTGAATAAATATAGCCAATTCACTGTTTCATAACAGTGTTAAAAGTTCAGGTATAAAGATTAATTTTAAGATACATTATAAATAATACAGTAATGAGCCATTATAATTGAAGTATTTATTTGTTTTTTACTTTCAAGCATATTTTATTTATTTCTTCCTCTTTATTGTATTTTTATTATTTAATTTTTTTTTACTTTAACGATGTGGGGTACAGTTCAGGGTTGAGTATACAAATGTGCATTATGCAGGTACCCCTGTTGATGAGGTGTGGGCTCCCTCTCCTGGCAGAATGCCACTACTGCCAACCCGCTCCACCTCCCGGGCAATTTCTCAATACCATCAATGCTTTTCTTATAGTATTATGATAATTATTCAAGGTCCACTTATGAGTGAGAACATGTAGTACTCAATTCTTTGTTTCTATGATAAATCATTCAGTATTATAGAGTCTAAGTCCATCCAAGATGCTGTGAAGCTCATAATTTTGTTCTTTATGGCTGTAAAATATTCCATTGTGTATATACACCACATTTTTTTAATTGTCCTCTTTTTTTTGCTATTGTGAACAAGGCTGCAATCAACATGCGTGTGCAGGTATATTTTTCATACAGTCATTTGTGTTCCTCTGAGTATATTCCCAGTAGAGGGATTGTGGGTTCGTATGGAAGGTCAATTTTTAGACCTTTTAGGAATTGCCAAACTGTTTTTCACAGAGGTTGTACTAGTTTACACTCCCACCGATGGTGTAGAAGTGTTCCTTTTCCCCGCATCCTCTCCAGCATCTGTTGTTTTTTGAGTTGTTGATGACGGCCATCCTGACAGGAGTTATGTAGTATCTCAGTATGATTTCAATTTGCATTTAAAAATCAATAAATGGTGCTGGGAAAACTGACTGACCACATGCAGAAGATTAAAACAAGATCCCTACCTATCACCATACACAAAAGTCAACTCTAAATGGATCAAAGACCTAAACGTAAAACCTCAAACTCTAAGAACCTTAGAAAATGCAGGAGACACCTGCAGGGTGAGGCTGAGCATTTTTTCATGTATCTGTTGACTTCTCATGTGTCTTCTTTTGAGAAGTGCCTATTCATATCTTTTGCCCACTTTTGTTCTTTTCAGCGCATTTGAGTTCCTTGTAGATCCTAGATGTTAGGCCTTTGTCAGATGTACAGTTGGCAAATATTTTTTCCCAGTTCATGGGTGTCTCCCTTTTTTCTTGATGGTTTCTTTGGCTTTGCAGAAGCTTGTCATTTGATGAGGTCTCACTTGTGTATCTTATCTCTTATGACATAGGCAGTGGGGTTTTGATCAGGAATTGGTTGCCAGTTCCAGTTTCCATAAGGGTGTCTCCTGCATTTTCTAAGGTTCTTATAGTTTGAGGTTTTATGTTTAGGTCTTTGATCCATTCAGAGTTGACTTTTGTATATGGTGATAGGTAGGGATCTTGTTTTAATCTTCTGCATGTGGTCAGTCAGTATTCCCAGCACCTCTTATTGAATAGTTTCTTCTCTCCCCAGTGGTTGGTGGTGGAGGCTTTGTTGAAGATGAATTGGTTGCAAAAGTGAGGTTTTGCTCCTGGAATCTCTATCCTGTTCCATTGGTCTATATGCCTGTTCTTGTACCAATACCAGGTTGTTTTGATTATTGTAGCTTTATTTGAGTTTAAAGTCTGGGATTGTGATACCTTCAGCTTTGTTTTTTTGTGCTGAGAATTGTTTTGGCTATTCGTGGTCATTTATGTTTCCATATGAATTCCTGTATTTTCATTTCCAGGTCTGAGAAGAATGCTGCTGGGTATTACATTAAATCTATAGATTGCCTTGGTAGTTTTCATTGTAAAGGTCTTTCACTATTTTGAGATATGCTCCATCTATGCCTAGATGTTTGAGGGTTTTTCTCAAGAAGTCTGACTCTGCTCCCCGGATTTGAACTCAGAAATAAACTTCTTTCTACTAGTTCCCTGCCCCTATGATTTAGTGGTATCAAGGGGAGCAGCCGAGAGTACTCAGGTGATAACACCTAGGCTACTTTGTTGCACTATTGAACAGATTGGACTTAGCAAACAAGTTCTTGGAACAGAACTGAAAAGAATTTCTGGGGTGTGTGTGTGTGTG
>NW_007001653.1:0-784 GCF_000164805.1 Carlito syrichta
TCACCACACCTGGCTTTTTTTGTGTTTTTATTGTAGAGATGAGGTCTCGTCTAGTTGCCCAGGGTGTTCTTGAACCCGTGGGCTCAGGCAATCCTCTCACCTTGGCCTCCTAAAGTGCTAGGACTACAGGCTTGAGCTACCACGCCCAGCAAATATCATTTTTTTTTACCAGAGTAAAACATGTGCATATCCCAAAATTTTAGTATATGCACTGAAAAGTACATCTTCTGCCCACCCTTGACTCCCAGCTCCTCTGGGCATGCTTGTTGTCAGTATGTATCCTCTGAGGGATAATACATGTACACCCAAGTGAAATTGTATGATTGTTTATTATAGTAAGTACTTTTACACAAGCTTAGTAGCCAGCACACACTCTTCTATGTTCTGCTTGATTTCACTTAATACGTTTTAGAAATTATTTCATTTCAGTACATATAGAGCAGCCCCATTCATTTTTAACAGCTTCAGAGTATTCCATTGTGTGGATATACTGTAATTTGTTTAATCAGTGTCCTGTTGAAGGTTTTTTAGGTTGTTTGCAATTAGGTTGTTTGAACTGCAAACAATGCTGCAATGTGTGTTCTTTTTCATGTATCTTTTAGCCATTTATGTGAACAGGTTTACGCAAAATAAATTGCTAGAAGTAAAATTTCTCAAAGGGTGTGTGTGTTAAATATTGTTAGATTTTCTAAATTGTCCTACATATGAATTGTACCAATTTACACTTTCTACAAAGTCAAAGATGTTTTCCTGTGTCATCATCAACAAAGTATTTAAACCTTGG
>NW_007001654.1:0-788 GCF_000164805.1 Carlito syrichta
CAGACTTAACTAGCTGACTTAACTAGTTTGCTAGCTTTCTTAAATACCTGAAATAAATAATTAGCTAACTATATAACTAGCTGAATAAATAACTAACTTAACAAATTAACTAACTAGTTAGGTAGCAGATTTAAGTAGCTGACTTAAATATTTAGCTAACTAGTCAGCTAGCTGACTTAGCTAGCTGACTTAGCTAGCTAACTGGTTAGATAGTTGACTTAGCTAGCTGACTTAACTAGTTGGATAGCAAGATAGCTAGCTGACTTAATGAGTTGGTCAATGAGTTACCTACCTATATTAACTAGTTGGTGAACGAGATAACTAGCTGGCTTAATTAGTTGTTTAACGAGTTTGCTAGGTGACTTAATTGTTGGTTGACAAGTCAGCAGAATAATTAGCTGTTTTAACACATTGGCTCACTAGACGATAGACTTGTTAGCTGGCTTAATATGTTAGCCAACTACTCGGCAGACAAGCTAGCTGGGTTAGTTAGTTGACTGACGAGTTGGCCCACTAGTCAGCACTGTTAAATATTTGGATGGCTGTTGTGCTGACCTAACTAGTCAGGTGATTAGTAGGCCAATTAGTTAAATGGCCTAACTTGTCGGTGACTAGCTCTCACTTGTTGGTGATTAACTTGTTAGGTGAGCTACCTTATTGGTTGACAATTTGGTCTACTATTCTGCCGATTGTTTAGCTGACTTAACTAGTTGACAGCTAAGCAACCAACCAGTTAGCTGACTTACTAGTCAGTCGGCATGTGAGCCAACAGATGAGCTGATTTAACT
>NW_007001655.1:0-721 GCF_000164805.1 Carlito syrichta
CACAGTTACTGTGTCTCCTCAATAATGTGTGCCCCAGTGACTATCCATCCTTTTTGGTAGCTGGTCCTCTTGTGTGGTGGGTTCACAATGACTAGTTCTCTTCTGTGATGAGTGTCCCAATTACTGGGCCTCTAGCATAATGGAGTTTAGTGATTGGCCTTCCTTTGCAATGAATCTGCCAGTGACTCCTGCCTAGTATGTGTCCCAGTTACTGGACCTCTTTTGTGAGTATTGCCAGAGTGTTTTGCCTTCATACATGAGGAGTGCCCCAGTGCCTAGCCCTCCTCTGTGTTGGACGTCGCAATTACTGGGCCTCCTTCATAATTGTTGCCCCAGAGACTGAGCCTCCTATATAATAGTTATCCCAGATACTGGGTCTCCTCTGTGATTGGTGCCCCAAAGACTGGCCATTCTCTGTGATGGATGCCACAGTGACTAGTCATCCTATGTGATGGGTGCCCTAGTTCCAGTGTCTCCTCCATAATGGGCGCCCCTGTGGCAGGCCCTCATCTGTGATGGGTGTCCTTGTGACTCGTTCTCTTCTGTGATAAAGGCTCCACTGATTTGGACTCCTCTATAGTGGATGTCAAATTACTAGCCCTCCTCTATGAAAAAATACCATGGTGTCTGTTCCTCTTCTGTGATGGGTGTCTCCTTTTTGATGACTGACTCAGTTGCTTGCCCTCCTCTGTGATCAGATCCACAGTGACTGAGCCCCTCT
>NW_007001656.1:0-716 GCF_000164805.1 Carlito syrichta
TTGGATGGAAAATGTCCTTTACTGAGAATCTGAAAAGCAGAAACTACAAATCAGTTTATTACGTATGTAGTTTTCAAAATTGCCTCTCACTGAATATGCTAGATCAATTTCAAGGAAATTATACTTTCCCTTTTGCATCAAGCCCTGGAATGTTGCAGTAGTTTTTTAAGTTTTTTTTAAGGCCAGCTGCAAGCGGGGGCCAGATTAATGGATGTTCTCTTTAAGGATGAAGTCTTTCCAGTAACTGTCTCCACGTTGGCAGGAGTCAAAGGGACTCTTTGGGTCATTAATGATATACCCTCTGCCTAGCACTAAAGAACATTGACAGTCTCCGGATGGCCAGTATCCCTTGCCTGGCTCACCACTGGCCTCCTAAAGGAAGCACTATTTATTGTCTGCCAGGGTACAATGGTGACTTGCTACTGAGATAGACCTTCTTAAAGGGTCAAGGCCTGACTACCATTATTAACATTGAAAAACACAGTTTTCTTTGGATGTATATATATGTATATGTTTGATATATATATATATATATATATATACACACACACATACACACAAATATATAATGTATATATAAATGGCATATATAGTATAATACATATAAATAATATAGCATATGTATACACATACTGTGTATATATGTGTATATATATCTATATGTGTATTTATTTATTTTTTAATTTTTTTTTTTTCGAGATGGAGTCTCACTCTGT
>NW_007001657.1:0-760 GCF_000164805.1 Carlito syrichta
AGATGCGCGGCCCTGCGGTTGTGCGCGTGCGCAAACGCGGCGCTCTTGTGTAATCCCGCGCAAATGCGCATGCGTGGCCCTCAGGTGCCGCCTTCTGCTTGGCTCGCCACCCTGGCGGGAGTCTCTCCGTGTTCTTCAGGGATCGTTAGTATGGCTGGATGGGCGATGTTTCGCCCGTCTCTAACTTCCTATCTAGAAACTAAACTAAGCTTGCACAAACCGTCTCTGCGTCACTTAACCGTACTGCTGCCTGTGATCCTGTAAAGTGGAAAATACATGGCCCCCGTTACCACATTCCACTACTCCCTCCTTCCCCAGTGAATTGCATCTGCTCCAAGGTTTTAATGAGCTCTTCTGTTTGCGTGGATGGCTTCTAAATCCGCATCTCCAGGCAGTTTTCCGCAACGGCTGATCAGCATATTAAAAACGAACTCATTCTGCTTTTTCATTTGTCATTTTTGAAAGTAGCTGAATTCACAAACAATAAATATATATATTTTAAAGTTGCAGTGAAGAAAATACTTGATCCCATTTATTTTTTCCCCCAGTAGATATCTTTCCACTATGACCAATTCGGTGTGTAGTTTTTAAATTCCTTTTTCTTTGCGCCAGTCAACAAGGATCTTTATGTACTCGTGGCAAAATAATATTTTGTGATTTTTTAAAAAACATTTTACATAACTGTCTTCAAAAAAAAAGCCTCGGCAGTACACACACACACACACACACACACACACTCATTTGTGTAGATTATACCATA
>NW_007001658.1:0-437 GCF_000164805.1 Carlito syrichta
AGGTAAAATGGGATTGTGGGTGAAGAAATATCCCCAGGTGAGGGCTGTGTCCCTGGACTTTCTTGACAAAAGGTGCTCATTGCCGAGTCAGAGGGTTGGCCTGCCTGGGAAACATTTCTTACCTCAGAGAGGAGAACTTGCAGGGATCCCGCATGGGAGCCTCGGGTACTCCCACACCAAAGCAAGGGCAGCCACGGGGGGGTGGGGCTGGAAGGTGCCGAGATTTCGGGACCCTCGGAGTGGGGGGTTAGGACTGAGAGCAGAAGGCTTGAAGGAGAATGTTTCTTTCTTTTTCTTTCTTTCATTTCTTTCCTCACTAGGTTGTCCAGGTTGCTCTTAAATTGCCTGACTTTGGCCATTCTCTCAGCCTGGACCTCCCAAACTCCTGTGATTACATGCTTTCCATTTGGATAACATCCAAGTCTTCCTGACTGGTC
>NW_007001659.1:0-685 GCF_000164805.1 Carlito syrichta
CAGTCCCTCTTCCCCCTCAAATGTCCCGCAAATTATGTGAACACTCTCATTAGGCTCAGTCTTTCTCATTTTATCTTTGCCTCCTCCAGGGTCTCATCTCCATTTTTGACAGTCCTGATTATGAAGGTTCTGAAAGGAAAAGGAAGGAAACACCGGTTCAGAAAAATCAATAGAGTCAGAGACAAGCAGATTCCAGAGATGCAGACAGCGGGAGGAGATGAGGGAAGTGGTAAATGTAGTGAGTCAGGGGAGGAGTCTCGGGTCAATGTCAATGGCTCCCTGCCTTCTAGTCAGTCAACAGGGTCAGAAGGAGAGAGTTACATGCTTCCAAGTTTGGCTGTTGAGGCTTGAGGGTTAAGTGTTAGGGGTAGAATTTCTATGGGAAGATAGTTGTCATAATCATAGGGACACAGGTCAGGACCATGAGGACAAGTTACAGGAAAAACTGAAAGGAATATTCTTATTCAAAGGTCACAGTGAGACTGAAGGCTCTTCAGGTGCTATCATGGAAGCTGACATTTGAAAAAAATGGAGAAGGCTCTCTGAATCCCAAAGACCCAAACACCCAAGAAATGTCCAAGGAGTAGTTGCTTTAACATCTTTGAGAAGACTTCCACTGCCTATAAAGTTAGAATTAGCTGCCCTGACCCTCTTCTCTAAATTATGGGGTTTCTTCCATTTTCTG
>NW_007001660.1:0-701 GCF_000164805.1 Carlito syrichta
AAGACCTTATAACAGAGCCCAGTAGAATTCATGGATTGAGGCCTTCCATACCCCACATTCCTTTTCCTATTATTATGAAGACGGCCGAACATTTTCTGGTGACATGGAAGTACAAATTCTTACATATCAATACTCATATGCCCCAAAGTTTCCGAAGGACCTGGAATTCAAGATTGCTTGATCCCCCTTAAGTATACGTCCTAAATTTGTGGGAACCCCTAGTCGCATACTCTAAATACCAAAACGATTGTCCAGCAGTATTTTCTGGACTACCAGGTAAACCTGAAGACAGTGTTCACATTAAGAATTGGCAAGATGATTCCTTGGATTGTGGAATCTGGCCTTACAAAACCCTGTGAAAAAAAAGCACCAGTAGGCCAGATTCTCAGTTACAACTATCAAGAGGCACAGCACGTTCCTGGGGTTCAGTAATGCCCGATTTGTGGTATGCATATGGGACGTTGCTCTGAAAATATGGGGACCAGGACTCAGATTCCAGATTAGCATTTAGCAAAAGTCCCTGTCGATTCCTAAGTTTGAGCACTGTATTAAGCCAGGGATAATTTAGAAATTGCCCAGATGTTTGAAAGTTACATGGAAACCGAGTTTCCTGGTTCCTCTTTTAGTAACACGTGTAGAAACCCTTCAAGGGCACAGTGTCCCAGATTCCTATTTCTTTCTAAGCAAACGACGAGATGTTT
>NW_007001661.1:0-741 GCF_000164805.1 Carlito syrichta
CGATAATTATTTACTGGGGGCGTACAAATTCCATGATGTATATTGTGGTTTACAAATTATGCATCACAAGACCATCACGAGACTTGCAAGTTCCAAGCAGACAATTCGAACTCCATGATGCCTGATGTGCTTCACAAAACTCACATCAAGGTCACAGGTGCACAATTTCAATTGTTCAAAATGTCTTCCATAGTATTCATATTATACTCTTTGTTCTAAACCCTGATTAATACAAAAACTTTCTAAGTTAACTCTAGGTTCAATCCAAGTTCACTGACTCGTAATATTTTTTAACGGTTGATATTATCAACTTAACAGTATAATCTATAAGTTTACTTAAATGACTTAATTTTTATTTATTCCATTAACCTATTATGACTCAACATAGTGCCCTGTAATTCTATAACAATTAATTCAAATCTTATTCCTTATCATGACTTATATGAGTTTCATAAACCTAAACTTTAATTTTTATAGGATCTAGTGATTGGACTTTAACCCAAAACTTAAATCTTTTTTCCTAGTACATTAATACATGGCTATGTGTAAAATTTCCAATGTTATATTAGAAGCAAAAACAGCACCATTGGGAAAATTTTGGTATACTAATCAAAGGATCTTAAAATTGGCTTACAGGACAGGAACTAAAGTCATATCTGAGAAAAGGAAACTTAAAAGCTTAACCAAAACTTAAAGTTTCTATGATGCTTATTACTGTTTAAATCTTTTCGATGGAAATTG
>NW_007001662.1:0-1233 GCF_000164805.1 Carlito syrichta
TGGTGACACCCTGGATCCAGCACCCAGTTGTGCAGTTGATCCCTGGCGCCTCTGCCCAGAGACCCAGATGAGCATTCCCAAAAGTGAAAGTGAAGCTACCATATCCGCCATTCTCCAGGCAGATTTGCATTGCCCTGCTCACCTATCAGAGCCTCCACCTCGGTTTGTAAGGTAACGTCCCATTAAACAGGAGACAAAACCCCTCCCCTACACTGAACAGAGACAACAAAGCATCACAGACTTCCCAGGCAGCAGGCTAGCTGCCTGCAACAAAAACAAAGGGGAGAGGCTGGAGATCAGAGCTCAAGTGACTTTACACATTAAGGAAAGATTCCAGAGCTAGTCTAATTTCTTATTTTGACCCTTGATTTTATCATTCTGACTGTATGTTTTACTCACTACTGTTTGCTTCTGAACTTACACTATCTGTTTCATGATTGTATTGATCTGTTTCTGTGTAGCTGCCAGTATTCTTTAGGGAATTTTCCTTCTGTATCATTTTTTCCATTTCTCTCTGGCCTTGTGTTTCTTTTTCACCTGTTAGTTGGTATGTATGTCTGTTTTCCCTCTCACTCTTCTCTCTTTATAACCCCTTACTCCATTATTTTCCTCTTTTGTACCTCCTTTTGCTCCAGGGACCAAAGCTACACCCTGCAGCACAGACAGATTATAAGGCAGTGGGAAATAGGTTCCAGTGTGCTCATACACCTATTGGTGGATGCTGTAATCAGCATATAGATTCTGAATCACAGTTTCCCCCTCAATTAAACCTCAAAACTGCTAAAAGTACAGCCCACAGCCCACACACCAACCTCAAAAGTAAACAAAGTCAGAGGACCCCCAGAAGGAAGAACAGATTATACAAGGGAAACAAAATAATCACACTTTCCCTGAAAAACAGAATTAAAGAAGGGGAGGAGAAGGGAGGGAGAGAGAAAAATCTACGCAAATGAAGAAAAACCAAAAGAAGAATATGAGTCCCAGACCCCTGGGAGGGCAGACACTGAGAAAACTGACTTCGAAATGCAAACAATGAAAAGCCCCCAGAATGACTGGTCTCAAACTATAAACCTAGATATCAAGACATTAATGAAGAGATTAGAAAGAATTGATGAGAGTCAAGAAGAAAGTGGAAAAGTAGCTGATATCTGAGATAACAGGAATAAAGAATACTGTGAATGACATAACAAACTGATAAGCATGGAAAGCAGATTACCCGAGCAGAATAAAAAA
>NW_007001663.1:0-819 GCF_000164805.1 Carlito syrichta
AAAAATTAAAATGAAAGTCTTATAAACAAAACAGAAAAAGAAGGGGACATATTTTGCTTTTTTTTTTTTTTAAAATGAGAGCCAAGATGATAAAGATAGATGCAAAACACATCTTCACAAGCAAAAAAAAGAAAAGAAAATTAATTGTTCCCTTTGAAAGTCACAAAAGTACTCAGATTGGAAAACAATAAGAACTAGAATACCTGTAAAGTACATTTTTAGGATCAAATTTTTAACTGCAAATTACTAGTTTCATGCAAGTGATTCCTGACTCAGTAAAATAAAAAGAAATAACTCATTTCCAAGAGTTCTTTTTGCATATCCATATTGATATTCATTATACAGAGAAAAAATTTTAAACTATTTGCCAAGTTCTTCTGTTTTGGCCTCAGTGGTTCTTGGTACCGTGAAAAAAATATATTCTTACACACCCATGTGCTCAAGAGTGTGCTCAATCACACACAAACACGTAGCAACAAATAATAAATTTTGTTATTTTCCAAACACAAGCCTGATAAAATTGGAAATCAATCATGGACCAATACATCTACAACTAAAATTGCTATGTATATTGATAGGATTGCAGAAAATAATAAAAATTATAATAAATAGGTATGACATATAGAATAAATATGCTTACATTTTATATTATTATATATTTATATAACAGTAAAACATATAACAAAAATTTTGTGTTGATGAGAAGAGTTAGGCTACATTATCTATGACCTATATATCTATATATCTATATGTACATATATATTTTTATAGAGAGTATTTCTACATTTGAAATATGATTATTTGCAAAAATATTTATTG
>NW_007001664.1:0-700 GCF_000164805.1 Carlito syrichta
TGCATTGTGGTTCTAATAACAGGTAACTCTTATTTACCTTTTTTTTTTTTTTTTTTTTTTTTTGAGTTGGAGTCTCACTCTGTCGCCCAAACGGGAGTGCAGTGGCCGCTCCCGGCCACCGCAGCCTCGACCTGCTGGGCTCTGGTGATCCTTCCGCCTCAGCCTTCCAAGTAGCCGGAATTACAGGCGCGTGCTACCACGCCCAGCTAATTTTTTGATTTATTGTAGAGATGAGGTCTCACTGCCCAGGCGGGTCTCGAACCCGCGGGCTCAGGCAATCCACTCACCTCAGCCTCCCAAAGGCGCGGGATTACAGGCTGAGCCACCGAGCCCGGCTTATTTACCTTTAAGTTTAATTTATTCACAAATTTATGGCAAAGTTGGAATTACCATAAAAATATGTTTATCTTGAACCAGTAAGTACGTTGCCCACTTGATGCCCTAGTCATCTTTTGATGTGTATTTCTTGCAATGAAGGGTAGGGAAAAATAACTTCTATGGAAAACAGAGAATTAGCAAATCCTATGGGCTTGTTGTCAAATAATGTTGTGCTTAGGTGACTTGGATTTCTTGACACACGTCAGCACATGCCATCCCCCTGCTCCTACGAGGCCAAGCAAACAAAACAATAACAGAAAACCCCACATGAAACAGAATTGGCAAGCCATCTAAAGTGACATAGAATCAGTCTGTGAGCATC
>NW_007001665.1:0-983 GCF_000164805.1 Carlito syrichta
GATTCACAATAGCAAGAACCTGGAAACAACCATGCTGCCCATCAAAAGAGGACTGGATTAAAAAAATGTGGTACATATACACGATGGAATACTACGCAGCCATAAAAAAGAACAAAATCATGAATTTCGCTGCAACCTGGATGGAACTAGAGTCTATAATACTGAGTGACCTCTCACAAAAACAAAAATCCGAATATCACATGTTCTCACTCATATAATGGACCTTGAACATCCAATGCAATACTATGAGAAAATGACGGATGGTACTGGGAAACTACGGGGGGGACGGGGATGGGATTAACAGTAGCAAATATCTGTCGGGGGATGGGAAAACACTTCTTATCTACAGGGTGCCTGAATGAAACGTCATTGTACACCTACCCTTAACTGTACCCCACAAAACCATAATAAAAACTACTGATTAATGAAAAAAAAAAAAAAAAAAAAAAAAAAAAATAACCTCCTCTGTACATTGGAGTAAATGTGAACAAATTTGTGTCACCACTACACTATCAATTTATATATTGAAAAATATAATTTCTAATACTTATTCTCAATTTTTGTGAAAAGTCATTAATATAAAAGTTAGGAAAATTGGCTCTGTAGCTAAACCACCTATCTAAAAACCCTAGGTCATTCACTTTTTAATTTGATAACCCTTGATATTCTGTTTAACTATGCCTACATTTCTCATCTTTAAAATAAAGGTAATATCATCTATCTACTTACATGTTTATTTAGGGAAAAATTCTCAAACTGAGTTTTTTCTCTCCTTTCACACAATTACAGCAACAATTATCAACACACAAAACTTCTGTGATGAAATTTGGTGGGGATTTCTCCCCACCAACACTCAAGCAATTAATTCTGCAGTAGACAGCAACTGGGTGTCTGCCAAATCAGTTCAGATACTATCTACCTAGAAATAGTGTCAAATACCACAGGTTGAGGACTCAGTCCCCAGACAGACCTCTACCCCCAGA
>NW_007001666.1:0-1024 GCF_000164805.1 Carlito syrichta
CAGCGTGAGAGTAGTGCTGTCACCGCCACACTCTATGTTGCATATTATTCCATTAGGAAAATCATCTGGAATCTCTTCTATACTAAAACACCATGAAATACAAACTCCTACCATGGCCTGAGGGTCCTTATGTAAACAGGACCCACCGACCGCTCAGAGGTCACTCTTACTACTTGGGCCCTTCCTTGAAGACTAAAATTTTCTCTAGGTGGCCTTTTGCAGACAAAGTTTTCAGGCCACTGTCAGGAGCTCTCACAGTCAATTCCCCGTTTGCATGAATCACAATGTTGTCAAAACTTGGCTGCAGTTGGACACAGGCACAATGGTCTGCCCCTGGACTCCGCGTGTTTATTCTGTGGCACATTTCCAAAGCAACCTTGATCTTGCACTCTCTGAGCTTCTGGCCCCTGTTGTGCCCTACACCCCTAATATCCCATTGTCTCTTGGGCAACCTATCAACTTCAAGGCTTAATTCACGTTCCACCTCCAGAAAGCAAAGGTGTTATGTCAACAGTCACTCCATCGGGTGTGAGACTGCTGTCCCCAAACTATGAAAACATTCACACGTGAATCCTTTTTAAGGCAACTGCCGCCCACACATGTCTAGCTACATCAGAGGCAGCATCAAATAGCTCCGAATCCCTGGGTTTGGTTCCCATTTCGCCCACTTACTAGCTGTATAAGTGAGTTGGATGACTTACTTAAATCCTCTGTGCTTCCTTTATTAAAAAGTCTGTACAATGGGGATGATAATAGTACAGTCATGATGGAGTTATGAGGAGTTAATGAATTAATACATGTCAAGATCTAAAGGCGACGCCTGGCAAAGATGGCAAGGGCACCCATTGTTGGTTACCATTATTTTATCATGTGGGCATTTGCCACATCCACCCAACAGAACTATTAATCATGGAGCACATAGACAAAGCCTGTTTCATAGGTGTGATTGTCATTCACATTGCTCCTGTACATGGCAGATATAACAACCCTTCCCTATAAATGAATTGTCACATCTTTTAAGTAT
>NW_007001666.1:1978-2514 GCF_000164805.1 Carlito syrichta
GAAATGAAAGGGGAAAGGAAGGGGGCTGTGAACCCCAGCCTTGCCTCAAGTATAGGGGATCGTGAGCCCCAGCTTCACCTCAAGTGTAGGGGGCTGCGAACCCCACCTTCGCCTCAAATCTAGGGGCCCGTGAACCCCAGTTTCACCTCAAGTCTAGGGGGCCGTGAACCCCAGTTTAGCCTCAAGTCTAAGGGGATATGAATCCTAGCTTCAACTCAAGGCTAGGGGTCCCACGAGCCCCAGCTTCGCCTCACGGAGGGCATGCCTCCAGCCCCAGCTTTGCCTCAAGTCTAGGGGGCTGTGAACTCCAGCTTCGTCTCAAGTGCAGGGGTGCCACTAGTCCCTGATTCGCCTCAAGTCTTGGGGGCCGTGAAGCCCAGCTTTGCCTCAAGTCTCAGGGGCCATGAAGCCTAGTTTCGCCTCAAGTCTAGGGGGCCGTGAACCCCAGCTTTGCCTCACATCTAGGGGGCCGTGAATCCCAGCTTTGCCTCATGTCTAGGGGACCGTGAACCCCAGCTTCACCTCAAGTCTAGGGG
>NW_007001666.1:2534-3285 GCF_000164805.1 Carlito syrichta
AGTCTGTCTTAGCATATTGAATCAAACCCGGGGCGCCAACACAGCCCCTATATCTAAGTCTCAATCTCAAACGGTTTTCTATGAACCAACTCACAAGTGTGTCAAGCCTCTAAACTCAGAACTCTGGAATTCTGAATCTTTCTTCGGCCCTGCCCACCTCCACCAAGGAAAAGACAGGCTGCAGAAGGATCAGTCCATCCTAGAAAACCAGCACTACATACTCATAAGTTGCCAAGACTCAAAAGTTCACAGGAGCTGCCATGGGGAAGTGGAGGAGAGGCATGGAAACCACCAGAACCAGCCAGGCAGCACACCTGGAACTTGAGGCTGCAAAGCGCAAAGCACAGACTCCCTCCTTATGACAAAGCAAGCTCCTTTCCCTCAAGAGACTCCTTGCCACACAGCCAAATTACTCAAGGGGCAGTGATCTCAGAAGGAAAAAGAGGGGAGGGGAGATTAAAGGGGACGGGGCAAAGGCAACACAAAGGGAAAGAAAATGGAAAAAGGGAAAAGGGAACGAAAGGGAATGGGGAAAGAGCGGAAAGAGAAAAGGAACCAAGAAAAGGGGGAAAGGAGAGGGGAGAGGAAGTACAAAGAGAAATAAAAGGAAAGAGGGAAGGGCCAGGAAGGAGAAAGAAAAAGAGAAAGGGCAATGAAAGGATAGAAAAGGGAAAGAAAGAAAAGCGGAAAGGCAAGGGGAAAGAAAAAGAAATGAAAGGGGAAAGGAAGGGGGCTGTGAACCCCAGCCTTG
>NW_007001667.1:0-748 GCF_000164805.1 Carlito syrichta
CCAAAGAGACCTTTGACAACAAATAGAAAACAGACACAAAAATGATTATTAATCTAAATATACCAATTGAAAATGAGAACAACCTATATGCACGAATTATAATACAGAGATTATTAATTAACATGGGTTTTTTTTAAAAAATACCCAACTCTATATTGTCTATAAGAAGTACACACTAATATAAACACAATTATAGTTTAAAAGTAATGAGAAAACCAGCCGGACGTGGTAGAGCATGCCTGTAATTCTGGCTACTTGGAAGGCTGAGGCAGAAGGATCACCAGAGCCCAGCAGATCGAGGCTGTGGTGGCCAGGAGCTGCCACTGCACACCAGTCTGGGCGACAACTCAAAAAAAAAAAAAATGAGATATAACAAGCTATACCATGCTAGTATTAACCAACAGAAAACTGGAGTACCTATGGTAATTTTAGGCAAAGGAGACCAGAACAGGAAAATTATGAGAAATAAATAGGGTGTTATATAATGATCAAAAGACCAGTTATCCAAGAAAATGTAACAATCATAAATGGGTAAACATCCAACATGAGTACATCAAACTATGTGAGACAAAACTGAGAGAATTCTTCCACAAAGAATTATCACCAATTTTATACAATACGTGTATATTCCAGAAAATAGAAAAGCACTCATCCCCACTCATTCTATGAGAATAGTATTACCCTAATATCAAACCAGATAAAGACATCAAAAGAAAGATACAAACCAAGATCACTCATAAAATTAGAC
>NW_007001668.1:0-598 GCF_000164805.1 Carlito syrichta
GCTCGTTAGCTAACGAGTTGTCACATGATTAAGTCAGCTAGCTAGCATGTTAAATAACGAGTAAGCTAATTAGTTAGCTAGGTGGTTAAGTTAGTTAGCTAGCTAGGCAGCTAACTATTTAAGTCTCCTTGTTAGCTAGGTATCTAGCTAGTTAGCTAACAATTTAAGTCAGTTGCCTAGCTAGGTAGCTAGATAATTAGCTAATTTATTAAGTCAGCTGGCTATCTAGGTAGCTAGCTAGTTAAGTCATCTAGTTAAGTCTGCTGGCTAGCCAGCTGGCTAGCTTGGTAGCAAGCTAGTTAAGTCAGTTGGCTAGTTAACTGGTTAGCTGGTTAATTCAGCTAGATAAAAGAACTGGCTAGCCAACTTGCAAGGGAGTTAACTAGATAGTTAAGTCGGTTAGATAGCTAACTGGATAGCTAGTGATGTTAGCGAGGTAAGTCAGTTGGCTAGCCAACTGGCTAGCTGGTTAAGACAGCTAGTTTAGTCAACTGTCTAGCCAGCTGGCTATGTATGTACTAGCTCGATAATCAGCTGCTACCCAGCAGGCTACCTGTTCATGCACCTAATTAATCAGCTGGGTAGCCTGCTAGCTAGG
>NW_007001669.1:0-644 GCF_000164805.1 Carlito syrichta
ACTTCACAGTCCTGTGATCGCCTCCCTTGTCCAGATGTCCATGATACTTTTCTCTTATCTTGCAGTGCTTGTTTCTAAAGAGAACTCAAAAGAAACTTTTAGTAATGTTTCCCAGGCCCCTCAAGGTTGCTTTCTGTTTTAGCTGATCTTGTCATAAAAGTGTCTGATTATTATATTATGAGTTTAGTGAAAACCTACTCTATAAATGTTAACTTAGAATTTTAACTATAGTATTAAGTAAAAACCTTAACATAATCTTTGTCCTAAGTTAGTGAAAACAGTGTTATAAATCACCTACAAACTCCTAGATAAGTGTTAGAACTTATAATGAATTTATAATGAACTTACTATAAATTTGTGTTTCTAAAAATCCTTATGTCTAAACACTAAACTGCATAATTCTAAATCAGATAAGGAGTGAATATACTTATATCATTTATTACTTAAACAATATCTAGTAACTTATAACCAAGTGAAAAAAAGCATTCTTGATGTGCTTCAGAGTTTAACCCTTGCATATGTTAGAAAAGACCAAGTGACATAGTGGGAAAAATGAAAAATAAACCATGATATTTCCAGGTTAGCTGTGAGTACTTCACATAAACATGCCATTTTCTTCTTCCACGACTGCACAGAAATTCTTC
>NW_007001670.1:0-909 GCF_000164805.1 Carlito syrichta
CTATCTGACTTAGCTAGCTGACATAGTTAGCTAGCTAGTTAGCCAGCTGACTTAGCTAACTGACTTAACTAGTAGGCTAATCAAGTACTGGCTGATTTAACAAGTTGGTTAATGAGTTAGATAACTATTTTAACTAGTTTGTAAACGAGTTAAAGAGCTGACTTAGCTAGTTGTTTAACGAGTTAGCTAGGTGACTTAACTTGTGGGCTGATGAATCAGCTGACTCGTTAGCTGGTTTAACACGTTTGCTGACTACTCAGCTGACTTGTTAGCTGGGTTAGCTCACTGGCAGAGTAGTCGGCCAACTATTCAACTGGGTTAACTAATTGTCTGACGAATTGCCCCCCTTGTTAGCTCAGTTAAGTAGTTGACTGGCTAGTTTGCTGCCCTAACTAGTCGATTGTCTAGTTGGCCAACTACTTAGCTGACCTAACTAGTCTCCCAACTAATTAGCTGACCTAACTTTTCAGCTGACAAGTTGGCCCACTAGTCAGCCAATTCGTTAGCTTACTTAATTAGTGGACCGGCTAGTAGTCCAACCGTTTAGCTGACTTAACTAGTCAGCTGGAGAGTGAGTCGACAGTTGAACTGACTTAACTAGTCAATCAGTGAGTGAGCCAACGGGTCAGCTGAATTAACTAGTCAGCCAGCGAATGAGCATACACGTGCTCTGCCATAAGTAGTCGGCCAGCAAATAAGCCAACCAGTGAGCTGAATTTACTAGTCAGCTGGTGTGCAAACAACTAGTTAGTACATCTGTTGGTCTTCAAGTAAGCCAACAAGTTAGATGACGTGTTGGCTGGTGAGCGAGCAGACTAGTTTCCTGACCGGTTACATGTGAGTGAGCATACTCGTTGGCTAGCCTGATGGAAAACGAGGGAGTCCACTAGATAGCTGATCAGCTAGCTG
>NW_007001671.1:0-1179 GCF_000164805.1 Carlito syrichta
CCAGCCTAGAGAACACAGTGAAACCATGTTTCTATTACATTTTAAAAAATTGAAATTAAAAAGATTTTAAGGCCAGGGGTGGTGGCTCACTTCTTTAATCCCAGCACTTTGAGAGGCTGAGGTAAGAAGAGTGCTTGAGCCCAGGAGTTTGAGATCAACTGGGCAACATAGGGAGACCTCATCTCTGTATAAAATAATTTTTTTTTAAATAGCCTGGTATAGTGTCATGCCTGCAGTCCCAGCTGCTCAGGAGGCTGAGGGAAAAGGATCACCTGAGCTCAAAAGGTCGAGGCTGTGGTAAGCCATGATCATACCACTGCACTCTAGCCTGGGTGACAGAGTGAGACCCCGACTCAAAAAAAAATTTAGTGAATTAACTGCACCCATCTCAAGGCACTGGCTTCAGGATTAAGAAGAAACACACATGTAAAAAGCCCCTAAGCTGCAAAATAGTGTTATTCATGAGAAGGTGCAGAGAGAGAGGGTCCCCTGAGTGCACTCCTCATGAGGGCACTGGGCTCAGAGTTCTACACTCACTGTTCCTTCAGTCCTAATCACAAACCTGGACAATGCAATGGTGCTACCATGAGACCCATTCCACAGACCAAACTTTGCTTTATGTGGCGAGTCACTACGAGAGGCAGGAGTCAGACTGGGGTGGTGTGGCAGAGAGGGGCTAAAAACACTTAAAATCATTCCTTTCAGGGTGTCTGAATGAAACGTAATTGTACACCTAACCCTTAACTGTACCCCACAAAACTATAATAAAAATACTGATTAATTATTAAAAAAAAAAAAAAAAAAGATCAACCTGCATGCTCCAAACCTGATAGACATGAGGCTTGAGAAAACTAAATAGCCACAGGGCACATTCCTGGAAGTGCAAGATAGTAACCAATTCACAACTTTACTCCCACATCCTCTCTTTGTGAAGTGATTGTTTACAACCCCTACTTGTCATGTATTCCCTGGAGACAATTTGTTCTTTGAAAATCTGGTTTTGCTAAATACTACCTTGCAAATTACAAAACAAACAAACAAAAAACGTATGGCCATGCAAACTGACCCCCCCCCCCTTTACCTAAGCTAACGTATAAAACCCCTCTCCACTTTCTTCAGGATACTCAACTCTTGCAGCATTACCCTGCTGAGTCATACCAGTGCTAATAAACTGCTACT
>NW_007001672.1:0-1033 GCF_000164805.1 Carlito syrichta
CAGACCGTTCCTCCAGCATCAGAGAAATATCTTTTAGTTCAAAAGGACGATGTATGAGAAGAATTTAAGATCCAACTTAGCATGTTAAAACACACTCTTTAGAATTGTATAAGTTAGTTGAATACAAGGAAAACACTCAAAAATTAACAAATGCTGTCTATGATAGCAATGACAAATTAGAAAACTTTATGGGAAAAAGTGATTTCATTCCCAATAGCAATAAACATTTTGTTTATTTCTGATTTTTGCTTTATATTTCAGATACTGGAAAGTTTTCACTGAATTCCTTGATGAATATAGCCAGTTTATTTTCTGGTGAATGAGACATACTGATGAGAAGAGATAAAATCAAGATCCTTTATCACATGTACATATATTTAAATATACTTATTTATGGACTATCTTAGTATTTCATAAATGACACACACAAACCTTATTTTATTAATATATTGATGGCATACTTGTTTTTCTTTTTTGTTTGTTTATTTGTTTTGATTTGGATTCTCACTTGGTTGCCGTAGAGTGCAGTGGCATGCTCACGGCCACCCCAGCATTGACCTGCTGGGCACCAGTGAGACTTCTGCCTGAGACTTCCAAGTAGTTGGAAGCACAGGCATGCGCTATCATGCCCAGCTAATTTTTTTTTAATTGTAGTGATGAGATCTCGCCAAGTTGCCCAGGTTGGTCTCAAACCCATGGGCTCAAGCAATCCACCCTCCTCAGCCTCCCAAAGTGCTGGGATTATAGGCTGAGCTTCCAAGCCCAGCCAGCATGCTTATTTTTAAGAATATTGATGGATCTTTTTTCTTTTTATTACCTACTTTTTTGGGAGGTTTTGGGTTTTTTTGTTTTTTGTTTATTTTTTAGTTGGAAGTCTCTGCCACCCAGGCTGAAGTGCAGTGGCATACTCACAGTCACTGCCACCTTGACTTGCTGGGTTCAGGCAATCCTTCCATTTCAGCCTTCCAAGTAGCTGGAATCACAGGTGCATGCGCCACCATGCCCAGCTATTTTTTAATTTATTTATTGTAGA
>NW_007001673.1:0-758 GCF_000164805.1 Carlito syrichta
TAAGTCATTCTGAATTCTAAATGCTCCAAATCCTAGAAGGAACCACCTGATTAGGTGGACTTCGGTCACATGCCCGTTCCCACAGAGTAAAAGATGGTAGTGCCCTTTTACTCTCTCTAGTGAGAGAAAAGATTTTTTTGGCCTCACAGAGACTATGTGAATAAAGTAGGTCACGAAAGGAAATTACACTGCTTTTAAAAGGGGCAGTGGACACTAGGCAGTCGAATAGTGACAAAGGACAAGTATACCTGGTTGGGGACAGAATCTTGGGCCTCATGGACCTTGGCCCTGAGTGGAAGCCTGGTCCATGCTAGGTTATCCTACTGAAATTCAGCCAATTCTTTGCTCAGCCCAAGTATTCCTGTGCTGTCCAAATGGTGACCACTAGCCACATGTGGCTATCTAAATGTAAAATTAATTAAAAGTAAATGTAATTAAATGTTCAGTTTAATTAGTAACATTTTGATGCTCAAGAGTCATATGCAGCTAGTGGCTAGTGCAGATCTATAACATTTCTGACATTTCAGAATGTTTTATTAGATAGCTTTAGAGATTAAATAGGTCACCCAGGCCTTTCTCCTTGTCTTCATCTTATATGACATTAATTGTAAGGACATTTTACTCATTTATTTATCTATCTGTCTGTCTGTCTATCTATCTATCTATCTATCTATCTATCTATCTATCTATCTATCTACTTATTTTTGAGTTAGCATCTCACTCTGTCACCGGCTGGAGTGCTATGGTATGCTCATGGC
>NW_007001674.1:0-811 GCF_000164805.1 Carlito syrichta
AGGACCAGAATGTTGCTGGGAATCTATAATGAAACTTGTCATTTCCAAGTGGCAAGTAGCTCTGAAGAATTTGGAGAACTAGAAGCCCAGATTCCAGATAAGCCCTTACAATGCAGCCCTGTAGAAATCATGGACTGAGACCTCCCATAACCCACATTCCTTCTTTTATCATGAAGACGCCCAGACATTTTCTGGTGACGTGGAAATACAAACTCTTACATATCAATATTCATATGCCCAAAAGTTTCCCAGGGACCAGGAATTCAAGATTGCTGGATCCCACTTAAGAATACGTCCTAAAAATGTGAGACTCTTAATCCCATATTCTGAATACCAAAACGATTGTCCAGCAGTAGTTTCTGGACTACGAGGTAAACCTGAAGACAGTGATCACATTAACAAACGGCAAGATGATTCCTTGGATTGTAGAATCTGGCCTTACAAGACCCTGTGAAAAAAACCCAGACGTAGGCTAGATTCTCAGTTACAAGTATCAAGAGGCGCAGCACGTTACTGAGGATCGGTAATGCCCAATTTGTGGTATGCATATAGAACGTTGCTCTGAATAATATGGGGACGAGGCCTCCCAGATTCCAGATTATCATTTAGCTAAAGTCCCTGTGGATTCCTATGTATGAGCACTCTCATAAGCCAGGGATAAATTAGCAATTGCCCAGATGTTTGCAAGTTACATGGAAACTGAATTTCCTGGTTCCTCTTTAGTAACACGTGTAGAAACTTTCAAGGGACACAGTGACCCAGTTCCTATTTCGTTCTAAGCAAAACGATGAAATGTTTCCAGTTGACCTGG
>NW_007001675.1:0-643 GCF_000164805.1 Carlito syrichta
CTGATGAGCTGATCTTTAAGGGTCTCCTTGAGATGCCTTTTCTTAATGCCCTTGGGCCCCTTGATGATTACGTCCATGATTGGCAGCCTTTTCCTAAGACCCTGAGTCTTTGACAGCCTGGTTCCCTGTGGCTGGGCAGTTTTCAGGTGGTCTGCAGAGTTTTGGTGTTTAAAATTTTGGTATCCTAAGGGGCCAGGCTGCATCAGCATACCAGCTCCTATTTTCCTTTTGACTGCCTCAATTTTTTTTTTTGTTAGTGAACCTAACCAATTTTTAAGGATATAATACCTCCTTAATCTATTTCTGTGAGATTTGTTGGATGTATTGTTTCTCCAAAAAGATGGGGGCTTAACTTTATTAAGCAGTTTTGAAAAAAGCAGTTCAGTGAATGGTGACAATGTTGATTCCATATCCTCTAGGTTACCCAGTGAAAAATAGGGCCAGACGTAACTGAGTGCACTGATGACATTGCTTTCATCACTGAAGTCCAGCTGCTTATTGATGATGCCTGTCTGTTTGACAACCCTCTTGTCTGAGGGTGTCTCTGGCTCAATAATGAGCTCAGTGCTGGTGTGCTTCTTCCGGGCTTGCAGCACCTTCATGAAGGTTCTCTCTGTTTCTTTGACTGTCAAGAGGAAGCACA
>NW_007001676.1:0-2794 GCF_000164805.1 Carlito syrichta
TCGGATGTCTTCCTTTTCTGAAGTGTCTGTTCATATCTTTTGCCCATTTTATAATGGGGTTGTTTGGTTTTTTTTTTCTTTTCAGCACGTTTGAGTTCCTTGTAGATCTAAGATGTTAAGCCTTTGTCAGACCTGGACTTGGCAATACTTTTTCCCAGTCTGTAGGCTGTCTCCCTGCTCTCTTGATGGTTTATTTGGCTTTGCGGAAGCTTGTTAGTTTAATGAAGTCCCACTTGTCTATCTTATCTCTTATGGCTTGTGGGTTTCGGGTTTTGTTCAGGGATTGCCAGTTCCAATTTCCATGAGGGTATGTCCTTCATTTTCTAAGGTTCTTATGGTTTGAGGTTTTACATTTAGGTCTCTGATCCATTTGGAATTAATTTTTGAGTATGGGGATAGATAGGGGTCCTGTTTCAATCTTCTGCATGTGGTCAGCCAGTTTTCCCAGCACCATTTACTGAATAGGTTCTCCTCTCCCCAGTGGTAGGTGGTGGAGGCTTTGTCGAAGATGAGTTGGTTGAGAAATTGAGGTTTCACTTCTGGAATTTCAATTCTATTCCATTGATCTATATGCCTGTTCCTATACCAGTACCAAGCTGTTTTGATGATTGTAGCTTTATAGTAAACTTTGAAGTCTGGTAATGTGATACCACCTGCTTTGTTTTTTTTTTGCTGAGGATTGTTCTGGCTATTCTTGGTCGTTTGTGTTTCCATATGAATTCCTGTGTTGTTTTTTCTAGGTCTGAGAAGAGTGTTGCTGGTAATTTGATGGGTATTGCATTGAATCTGTAGATTGCCTTAGGTAAGATGGACATCTTCACAATGTTGATTCTTCCAACCCATGAGCATGGGATATTTTTCCACTTGTTTGTGTCATAAGCTCTCTCTCTTTGCAGATGACATGATTGTGTACCTTGAAAACCCAAGAGAATCTGTCAAAAACCTCCTTACACTGATAAAGGCCTTTGGCAAAGTGTCAGGATATAAAATAAATGTGCAAAAGACATACTCTTCACATACCATAAAGAAATTGCTAGTGAGTGAAGAAATTTAGAGAACTGGGCTCTGTTCAAGTGTGCCCTGAGGTCATTGACTTCACCATTCTGAGCTTCAGCTTTCTTTTCTGGAAAAAGATTATAAAATGATTACAAGGTGGCAACATTCTATCCTATCCTATTGTCCTCCCCATCCCTCAGTGAAAAGCAACCAGAGGTGGTCTGAATCTGAGCATAAGCCTTGCTCTTGATTCACGGTTCCTGGCGTCCCTCTAAATGATAGCACCAGGCGCACACACATCACCAGGAGGTCCTCAACCACAGCAGAGAGGTACAGGTGAGGTCACACCCTGACTCTGCCCCTCAGTGTGTGACCTGGGGCACAGCTGAGCAAAAAGACTTAACTGTCATTTTCACAGCTGCAAGATGCAGATGTAGTCATTCTACCTTGCTGAGTGAGATACAGTAGTGCTAGGCTGTATAGTAATCAGGCAATGGTTCCGGGAGCACAGAGCCCAGGAAGAAGGAGGATGGGCCTGGAGGTAGCAGCCTGGTCCTGGAAGCTTCTGCCTTCCAGAGATTGATTTATCACCAGGTTTCTGATAAGTATGCAAGAAACAGGACTGGTGATAAAGCAGCATGAGTCATCAATAAAGTAACAACTCTTGTTTTTTAAGTGCTGGTTATGTGGTGCTTGATTTTCACAGCAATTTCCTCCCTCCCACTTCAGGACCAAGTGTTTCCTCTCTCTGGAAATTGTTGTTTAGGGGGTTTTGGTGGTGAAGAAGGCACAGGGTGGGGAACTGGGCAGAGGACACTGTTCCAAATATCTGGTCCTTGGTCCTTCATTCAAGTGTCAGGTAAAGCAAGTCCTCGGAGACCCAGCACCATATGGAAACATTCTGAGAACCCAGCGGGGAGTTGCAAGCACACTGCAGGGCCCCGGAACTTTAGAAGACCAAAGAACTTATTTATCAGGAGAACTGGCCACTTCTTTACAAAGTCAGCAGCAACCCATAGGACAGGGATCTCAGCAACAAGGGAAAGGGAGTCACAACATTAATTCATTACCAAGTGTGCACTTTCTGGCAGCTGTTCCCAACCTGAGTAGTGTATTTCACAAGTTTTAAATTAACGAGGCCCTACAACAGATTTGTCTCTCTCTCGGTATTTCCACTTCCTATCAGTTTCCCTCTCTCTTCCTGGCTTCCCCCTCCTCTCTCTTGAAAAAAATTTTAAGTTTAAAGATGTGGGGTACAATTCTGGGTTAGGTATACAAAAGTTCATTATGCAGGTACCCTTGTTGATGAAGTGTGTCCCCCGCTTCCCCAGGCAGATTCCCACTACTGCCAATCTCACTTCCCTGCCCTCCCCCTGGCAGTTTCCTGCTACTGCCAATCCTTTTCTTATAGTATTATGATAATGTTAAAGGTTCGCTTATGAGGGAGAGCATGTGTTATTCAGTTCTTTGTTTCTGTGAAACATCATTCAGTATCATAGACTCAAATGTCTTTTGCACATTGATTTTATAATTTTGTGCCCTGAGACTTTGCCAGAGTCCTTTATCAGTGCAAGGTTGCTGTGAAGTTCATGATTTTTTCTTTGTTATGACTCCTGCCCCCTTCTCTACTCCCAATTTGGCAAAAGTCTACAGACTCGGACAGCATGACACCTCAACAAGCTCACAGACCCAAGATGTCTTTTGCCTGAATTCTTGGAAGCAGCAGTGCTTCCTGAGGGACTGGGATGTCCTTCTGCCAGCTGAGAACCACAATTTGTTGAACACCCTGGCAGAATTT
>NW_007001677.1:0-694 GCF_000164805.1 Carlito syrichta
CCTAAGACCATCCATACTGGGGAGAAATCCTACAAATGTAAAGAATATGGCAAAACCTTTCACTCTCACAATGAATTTGCTGGACACATGACCATCCACACTGGAGAGAAACCCTACAAATGAGAAATATGCAGAAAAGCTTTTCACTCTCATTCACTACTTGCTTGACATGTCAAGATCCATACTATTACAAACCTTAAAATTGTGAAAAGTATGGCAAAACTTTTCACACATAAAGAATTTGCTGGACACAAGACCATCCATAGTGGAGAGAAATCCTACAAACATGATGAATGTGGCAAAGGCTTTTTTTCTCATAAAGTATTTACTGAACATAAGTGTTGGGAGCCAACATCTATAGCTACATGGCTGAGGCCTGTAAAGGCCCATCTGGAAGATCGCCTCTGACATAGGATATCAGTTATACCTATGATATTGGCGTGTGATTGGTGACCAGTGTGCATACATGGCAGTAAAACTTATAAGTGAATCTCAGTACACTTGATGGAAGGTGCATAGCAGAATTATTTCTCTCTGTCTTTCTAAGTTTAGCTTCTTTCTAGATACTTTTTTACTTCTATTTCCTGGTAGACTGGGTAGTCCTTGTTCCCGAAAAGCTGTTTCCCCTAGGGCTAAGATTAGAAACTAAAATTACCATGATAATTCTGTCCCCTGCCCCTAGCCAGGTAGAACG
>NW_007001678.1:0-993 GCF_000164805.1 Carlito syrichta
AAACATTTGCAAGCTTTTCTTCTTGTAAAACACAAAGAGGGATTTTCTACGTGAGATTCATCATGGATGTCTTCAGTTTCTGTTCCTCTGCTCGAGAATTAAAGACTCTGACCTACAGGCACTTCTGGGCTATCAGGTGGGATTCTACTTCCTGAAGAGGCCAGAGGCAACCCCAGGCTCTCATCAGGGCCTCTCAGGGGCTCAGCACAGCCCTCAGGTCAGCCTGACGCAGATTATGGCGGAGCCTCGAGGCCTGCCTCAGGAAATTGACTGAAGAACCTGGGCTGGAAGGCCCGTCTCCCCGCTGAGATCTCACAAGCCAGCCCTCCGTCCCTGCATCCTGGTGCCGGATTTCCCCTGAAGCACCCCCACACAGAGGGTCTGAGAGTTTCAACGGAAACCCCAGTGCCCACTCTCGCCCCTGCCCCACCCTGCCTGTCCCTGAAGCATGATGTTCTGTTACCTCCTGAGATGTCTTAAGTCAGAAATCTCTCCACTGGATTTGGAAAAGGGAAACCAGTAATAGAGAGAAAAGAGAATCATTCTCTGTGGCATCTGGCCTGAGGGTTCCTTACCTTCCTGACGTTTCTCTCTTTTCTAGGTGGTGGTAAGGAAGGATCACTTCCAAGGCAGGGGAGTATCAGGAGGAAGAGCCCCAGCCCGCTGGGAAGGGTTAGGAGGAGATCCATCACCCAGGGGGCGGGGCTGAGGCTCAGCCACGTGGCACCAATGCTTTTCAGAGGAAAGTGAAAACTCTCCAAGGCAAAAACTCTCCAAGGAAAGCCTGTATACATGCACACATGCACACGTACACCCATGTGCAGACATCTTTTCAGAAACCAATCTAGTATTTTCCAATCCAAAAATACATAATTTTTGCCTTTAAGAAAAATCTATCATTCTTGTAGCGTCCTTATCTGGCTTTATCATAGTAATGCTGTCTTTATAAAAAAATAAGTCTGGGTATCTTCTTTTCAGCTTTTGGAAGACTTT
>NW_007001679.1:0-452 GCF_000164805.1 Carlito syrichta
AGGTAACTAGCTAGTTAAATCTGCAGGCTAGCCAACTGACTCTTTCATTCATCATCTACTTATTTCAGTTTGCTAGCCAGTGGCTAGCTAGTTAAGTCAGGTTAAGTCAGCTGGCTAGCCAGTTGACTAGCTGATTACATCAACAAGTTAATTCAGCTGTCTAGCTAGTTGCCTAGGTAGGTAGCTAGCTAGAAAAGTCAACCTGCTACACAGATATGTAGCTGGTAAAGTCAGCTAGTTAAGTCACCTGGCTAGCAAGCTGGCTAGGTAGGTAGCTGGATAGTTAAGTCAGTTGGCTAGCCAGCTGGCTATCTGGTTGAGAGGTAGTTATGTCAGATGGCTAGCCAGCTGGCTAGGTAGGTAGCTAGCTAGTTAAGGTAGCTGTCTAGCCAGCTTGCTATGTTGTTAAATCAGCCATGTAAGTCAGCTGGCTAGCCAGCTTGCTGGATAGG
>NW_007001680.1:0-691 GCF_000164805.1 Carlito syrichta
TATACTCCTACCACAGAAGACTACTCATTAACACCAGGAAAATTTGAGGAAATCCCCAAATATCTGGAAATTAAATAAAACATCTCTAAATAATTCATGGAGCAAAGAAAAAAAGCAAAAAGAAGATTAGACAGCATTTAAAATAGAATGAAAATAAAACACAACATACTGAAATTTATAAGATCAAGTAGTGCTAGAGATAAACTTTTAGTACTAGATGCCCATATTTTAAAAAGAAAGTTCTGAAATCAATTACTTTAGCCTTTACCTTGAGCAATTAAGGAAAAAAAAAAGAGGAGCAAATTAAACTCAAAGTAAATGAAAAGGAAAACAGAGAAGAAATAAATTTTAAAAAATAGATAAAACTAAAGAAAAAGCAATGAAACCAAAAGGTCTTTGAAAGACCAATAAAATTTATAAAGCTCTAGCCAGATTGGGGAAAAAAGAAGAAGAAGAAACACACACACACACACACACACATACACAAAACAATATTAAGAATACGATAGGGAACATCACTACAAATCCTAAAGGTATTTAAACAAGAGAATTCTCTGAACACCATTTTACCAATAACTTTGAAAACAGGTAAAACAGATACATTTCTTTATTTAAAAAAAAAAGCTATCACAACTCACACAATATGGAATAGATGATTTAAATAGGTCTATAAATATTAAGAAAATAAATT
>NW_007001681.1:0-3791 GCF_000164805.1 Carlito syrichta
TTTCTGCCTCAGCCTTCCAAGTAAGCTGAAACTACAGGTGTGTACTCCCATGAACACTAACTTTTTAATTTATTGCAGAGACACGGTCTCACCATGTTTCCATGGCTGGCCTCAAACCTGCGAGCTCAAGCAATCCTCTTGTCTCTGCCTCCCAAAGTGCTGGGATTACAGGCATGAGCCACCATACACAGCCGTAATTTTTTTCAATTAATTTTTCAGTTTCAGAATTCCTGTGTGTGTTTTAAGATCTCTATTTCTTGGGTAAATTTCTCATTTGTATCCTTAATTGATTTTCTGATTTCTCTTGCATCTCACTGAGCTGTAAGATAAGCATTTGAATACTTTACCTGACACTTTGAGAATTTCTTTTTGGTTAGGACTTACTGCTGGAGAATAATTGTGCTCCTTTGAGGATGTCGTATTATCTTGCTTTTTCAAGTTTCCTGTACCTTTACATTGATTTCTGTGCATCTGGAGCAAGTGTTGTTTTTTCTTATTTTGAATTCACTTCTGTTTTGAGAGAAGATTTCTTTTCTTGAGGATGCAAATATGACGTTGGTTGGGTAGGGTTGTATGACTTTGCTTCTGAGTGCATGCAGTGGAAGACTCTTAATGGTATGTGTGGATTCCTCAGTGGGCTAGCATACAGGTGTTGGTGGGGCTGTGATGAAGTTGTGCTGAGACTGGAATGCCTCATAAGTTCTTCAGGTTTTAATGGTAGTGGTAATGGGTTAAGCTTGTCTATCTTTGTGACCTAGGGAGTATATGCCAGCACCTGTGTTCGTACTCCAGGCAGGCCAAATCTTGGGCTTCTGGGTGGCTTTCTCTGAAACTGGTTATAACAGTGGTATTACAGGTGGGAGAATGGTTTTTTACCTCCTGTGCAGACAGGTGGGCAATGGTGGGAGCACTGATTGTGAGATGCCTCTATAGGTTCCAAGCGTTGTGTTCTTCTATTAGCAGTTGTTGCAATAAGCTGTGTGGGTGGTCCTCCAGGTCAGTAGGTGATGCTTTCAGGTGAGTCACCTGCAGTGGTAGTGGTAGAATTTGTGCCCCAGGTGGTGGATTGGATTGTGGTCCACTCAGGAGCCTGGATTCTGCACTCTATTTGGGGGTGAAGGTAGGGTGGGTGAAGTGGGGTGGAACTAGATTAGGTATGCTTTCACTCAGGTCCCCCAATAGCAGGTGCATATACCCATCTAGATGGGTAGACAGGACAGTCTTGAGGTCCCTGACAAAATTAAGGGTGACCATTGCTGCTTTGAATTCTCAGCATATGGGGGGTAGGAGTGCAGGTCCCAGTGACCACAGCTTTGGCAGGTAGAAGTGGGGCTTGTGTCCCTCTTATATCCCAGTTCTCGCTAGACTTCTTCCCCCATTCTGCCTGTGACAGCTAACCTGGACACTCAGTCAGTCCTAACAGTATTTGCCTAGCTTGCAACTCAGTCCCGGGTCATAGGAGATGTCACCTAGCTTAAGACCAAGCTCCCATGGAAACTGCCCTCTTGTTCAGGTACCAGGGAGGTGAGGTTCCTGGTTCCAGCACTAGATTCTGAAACCCACTCCACACTAGCTTTTCAGAATTGTCTGAGAGAACCCATCCCCTGCTTAAGCCCTAGTTCAGAAAACACCTCCCAAGCTTCACCAACATCCAGGACCAATACTGCTAGTTTCCAGGACTGCCAAGCTGTTAAGAGCTAGGGTCAAGAATGGCATCTCAGAGTAGCTGCCTAGAGCTCCAAATGACATAGGACACTCCTTGGAGCAATTCCTTCTCACAATTTGCTGGTCACTCCCCAAGTTAGAGTTAGGATTTGGGGTGGGCAAGGTGCTCTCTCTGGGTCTGGATTGTATGATTCCCCAGTGGGAAAGTGCACCACAGAAAGGCACTCTCCCTCTTCTGGATCGGGGATTCACTCCTGAATCCCACCCAGTCCTGGTCACACAGGTTGCCTGTTTACCTTCATGCTAGATTTCAAAATTTCCCATGGCTTTTCTGTTGAACTCCCCATGTTCCCTCTTGAATAATTTGTTAAAAGTGTGATTGTCTACAGACTATTTTGAGTGTTTTAAAAGGATTAAGCATGCTGGAAACTCTTCTAGTCAGCCATCTTGGAGAAAAAAAAAGAACTCCATTTCTCTTTATTTGAATTACAAATAATTATTTTAAATGAACACCATTATTCCAGATTATCATGCATTCTACTAACCCTGTAAAACAGCCACAACATAACACATTTTAAAAGTACATCACTTTATGCCACTTCCATGGGTAAAATCTCTCAGTGCTTTCCATATCAGTCAAGGCATATTCAAGACATACAAACCAAACTAGGAATTTCAAATATACATATAAATAACTGGTTCTTCAGGTGACAGAAACATAGAGCAAATATGGGATCCAAAATAAGCAGATATAGCACCCAAAGCTTGAGAGCCAAAGGATCAGAATTGTCACCAGAAACTAGAAATGTATTCAAGCTACTTTGCTGACCACCAAGGGCTTTCCAGATGGCTAGTGTTGGTACCTAGCTGGGGCATGGAAGAAGGAGGAGGCAGTGGGGTAATGGGTGATAAGAACCATGGGTAATTCTTGAGCACTGGGGAAGTGCTATGTGTTTGGTCCAGAAGGATCAAATGGCACTGGAACTGCTATTGTGTGCTGATGATGAAAGGATGCTGACAGAAGCCTGAGGCAGCAAGGGAGTTCTCTTCCCTCTCATCTGACCTTTCAGTCTCACACTATTACCTCCCAGATGGTAAGAAAAACATAGAGACGGAGTTTGCAGGCTCCCATCATCATTATCACAGAGCAGGTTATAAAACTGGTGAGCCTGGGTTGGGGGCAGGATACACAACATCAGTAAGGGTACCTGATCCTAATCCAGGTGAAGTGAGGTCCAATGAGAGGACCAAACTTCACTTGTACATAGACCACTTATGTGTTCAATCCTTACTTGTACCCAACATCTTTAAAATTAAAAACAAAATTTTTAAATTGGTGAGCCTGGCATTGAGACAATAACTACCACAGTTTATCCCAATTACAGTAAACTTTTGGTTCTATATTAATCTTGTACTAAAACATTACTGATTATTTTATATTAGATAGTCTCTATCACCAGAGTACATTTAAACTTTTCCATTAAGCTCATTATATCAGGTTAATTTGTACCCCTGGGGTACACGTTCTGTTTCTTTTCCATATATGGCTATGGGATCTCTCAATTCTTCAGCTCCCTTCTTAAATTTGATTTGTCTGTAAATGTTTTCCTTATGACTCCAGTTAAATTCTTATTTTTAGCAGAATGTTCAGCATATAGTATATTTGGGAACTCCATGTGTTAAAATAGAATGCATTTGTATCCACATTCGTATATGCATTTGTATTTCTCTCAAGGTTACTATATTCTGTCTCTTTTTTCAAACAATTATCGTTGTGCTAATTGCATCACTCCCTGGGTTCCTTCAGGATAGAAAGGATGTCTCACTCCTGTCTGCAGTCCCCAGATGTTAAGGGCTTATTAACCAATGCAATTTCCAAAACTGATGTATAAAAAGATAAAAAAGCAGCTAAGGTCTCATGAATATATGAATTTTAATTTTAAGAAACTGGAAAGTTTAACTAGTTTTTTAATAATATGAATTTCTTACCTTTTCTATTCTATGGTTTGCTATTCCAATTATGATTAGTATTTAAGAGATTTAAAATATCTAATTTTCAACAGCCCCAAAGTTTCGCTAGTTGACATTTGAAAATTACAAGGCATTGCTTTATTTTTTTCTTTATC
>NW_007001682.1:0-816 GCF_000164805.1 Carlito syrichta
CCTACTCAAATAGCTAACTCAACCCGTTTGCTAACTAGCTAGCCTGCTGACTCAACCAGCTGACTTAATCCACTAGTTAACTAGCTAACTACCTGACTCAACCTGCTGACTTAATCCATTAGCTAACTACCTAGCTAGCTGTCTTAACCAGCTGACTAAATTAGATAGCTGACTTAAGCTGACTTAGCTAGCTGACTTTACTAAGGTAGCTGACTTAACTGACCGACTTAACTAGTAAGCTATCTGATTTTACCTGAATTAAATACTTAATGAGTTGGTTAATGAATTAGTTAACTGTTTTAACTATTTGGTAAATGAGTTAACTAGAAGTCTTAATTAGTTGTGTAACGAGTTAGCTAGGTTACTTAACTTGTTGGCTGACAATGCGGATGACTACTTATCTGGTTTAACACGTTGGCTGACTACTCGGCTGACTTGTTAGCTGGCTTCACAAGTTGGCCGTCTAGTCGGCTGAGTAGTTAGCTGTGTTAATTAGTTGACTGACGATTTGGCCCACAAGTTAGCTCATTTAACTAGTTGGCTGGGTAATTTGCTGACCTAACAAGTCGGCTGACAAGTTGGCCGACTATTTAGCTGACCTAACTAGTCGGTCCACAAGTTAGCTAACCTAACTTGTCAACTGACCCCTTGGCTGACTAGTCAGCCGAGTGGTTAGCTGACTTAAATAGCTAGCCAGCTATTTTGCCAACCAGTTAGCTTACTAAACTTGTCAGTCGGCGTGTGAGCCCACAGGTGAGCTGACTTAACTAGTCGGCCAATGAGTGAGTCGACTGGTCAGCTGACTTAACTAGTCAG
>NW_007001683.1:0-6508 GCF_000164805.1 Carlito syrichta
GAAGGTCATACCTCATCAACAGGGGTTCTTTCATGATCAATGTTTTTATACTTAACCCTGAATAAAACTCCACATCTTTATAATAAAAAATAAACAAAAAGAAAACATGTCCCAATTATTTGCTGTATCCAGGAAATATCTCACTACAAGGGATGTACACAGAGTCAAGGTTAAAGGATGAAAAATGAGTTTCCAGGCAAAGGAATCACAAAAGAATGCTGGAGTCATGATCTTAATATCACACAAAACAGCCTTTAAGCTATCATATATTCCACCTTATGGAATTTTTTTTTTCTTTTTTTCTTTTTTTTTGAGTTGGAGTCTCACTCTGCCACCCAGACTGGAGTGCAAAAGGACACTACACGATGATAAAGGTTTGCTCCATCTAAAATATGTATTGCTCTTAACATATATGAATCCAATACAGGATCACCAGAATTTATCAAACAACTACAAGTAAACTAAAAATGCTAATGTTGGGATTTTGGTGATCTTCTCTTTCAAACTCCCTTAGGTGATATTTGAGGCTTTCAATTTGTGGTCTTTCCGTTTCCTTGATGTGTGCTCTTACAGATATAAGACTCTACCACTATTACAGCAGGTGACTTGAATACCCTACTAAAAGCCCCAGGTAGATCATTGAGGCAAAAAAACAAGAAGGAGATCCAGAACATAAACTTGACACTCAACTAAATGGATTTAATAGATACTGACAAATTTTAAGACAAACCACAGAATATACATTCTACTCATAACCACATGGAACATATTCCAAGATTGATCACATCCTTGGATATAAACCAAGCATAAAAAAATTCACCGGGCTCGGTGGCTCAGCCTGTAATCCCATGCCTTTGGGAGGCTGAGGTGAGTGGATTGCCTGAGCCTGTGGGTTCAAGACCCGCCTGGGCAGCGAGACCTCATCTCTACAATAAATCAAAAAAATCAGCCGGGTGTGGTAGTGCATGCCTGTAATTTCGGCTACTTGGAAGGCTGAGGCGGAAGGATCGCCGGAGCCCAGCAGGTCGAGGCTGCGGTGGCCGGGAGCGGCCACTGCACTCCAGTCTGGGTGACAGAGTGAGACTCCAACTCAAAAAAAAAAAAAAGAAAAAAAGAAAAAAAAAATTCCAAAGGTGGAAATATTGCCATGCACCTACTTAGACTACAGTTGAATAAAAATAGATATCAACACCAACAAAATTTTCCCAAAGCCCACAGAGAAATGCACACTAAACAGCATGATGCTGAAAAATCTACTGGGTCAACACTGAAATCAAAGCAGAAATTAAGAGATTCCTAGAAACATATGAAAATGAAGAAAAATTTACCAAAAACTCTGGGATGCTGTGAAATCAGTTCTAAGAGGGGAATTTACGTCTGTAAGAGCACACATCAAGGAAATGGAAAGATCACAAGTTGAGAGCCTCAAACATCACCTAAGAGAGCTAGAAAGAGACGATCACCAAAATCCCAAAATTAGCAGAAGAATTCAAATCACAAAAATAAGAGCCCAAATACAGGACATAGAAGATAAAATATCATAGAAAGCGTTAACAAAAAAAAGCTGAGCCTTTGAAATAATTAACAAGATTGGTGGATTCCTAGCCAGAGTGTCCAAGATAAAGACAGGTAAAAGTCCAAACGAACACAATCAGAAATACAAAAGACCAAATCATAACTGACCCTGAAGAAATACAAAATTTAGCAGAGATTGTGATGTACACCCATAGGAAACAAACTTGAGAACATAAATTAAATGGAGGATTTTCTGACATCACACAATCTGCCCAGGTTGAAACAAAAAGATATCGAGACACTAAATAGATGAATAACAGCCCAGGAAATTGACTCTGTCATACGAAAGCTACCTACCAAAAAAAAAAAAAAAAAAAGTCCTGGACTGGATGACTTTACAGCAGAATTCTACAAAACATACAAGGAATATCTGAGACCAATCCTATTGATAGTATTCCAGGCATTTGGAAAAAATGGAATTTTCTCCAAATCATTTTACAAAACTAACATCACACTGATACCCAAACCAGGTAAAGATCCAACAAAAAAGAGAACTATAGGCCAATATCCCTTATGAACTTAGATACAAAAATCCTTAACAAGATTCTACCAAATTGGATCAAAAAATATGTCTCAAAAATCATCCACCATGACCAAGTAGGCCTCATCCCCAGAATACAGGGTTGGATTAGCATTCACTGGACCATAATTATAATTAAGTACCTCAATAGATGTAAAAAGAAGAACCTCATGATTATATAATTATATGCACAAAAAGCTTTTGATAAAATCCAGCATCTCTTGTTGATAAAAACCCTCAAACACCTTGGTATAGAAGGTGCATACCCCCCAATAGTAAGCGCAATCTACAATAAACCTACAGCTAATATATTGCTAAATGGAGAGAAACTGGAAGAGTTCATCTGAAAACTGGAATATGACAAGCCTGCCCACTCTCACCTCTCTTGTTCATCATTGTGTTGGAAGTACTAGATAGGGCAATTGGACAAGAGAAGTAAATCAGAAATATCCAAATAGGAAAAGAGGAAGTCAAGTTATCCTTCTTTGCTGAAGATGTAATCCTATACCTTCAAAATCCAAGAGAATCTGTCAAAAACTTGTTTGCGCTGATAAAGGGAATTGACAAAGTCTCACGGTACAAAATAAATGTGCAAAAGACAGTTTTTTTTCCTATACACCAACAACAAGCAGGCAGAGACCCAATGTCATTCACAATAATCAAAAAGAAAAAAAGAGAAAAAAAAAAAAGCCCTCGGCTGGCTACAAGCCATGGGGGGGAGGAAAAAAAAAAGAAATACCTCAGCATCTTCCAAACCAGAGAATTGAAAGATATTTGCAATGAGACTCCAAAACACTCATCAAAGAAATCCAAAAAGGCACAAATAAAATTTTAAAACATCCCATACTCGTAGATAGGAAGTATCATCATTGTTAAAAAGTCCATCTTACCAAAGGCATTCTACCGAGTCAGCACAATACCCATTAAGTTACCAACATCATTCTTCTCAGACCTGGAAATGGCAATGCAAATATTCATATAGAAACATAAATGAACACGAATAGCCAAAACAATCCTTAGCAAAAGAAACTAAGCTGGAGGTATCACATTTCCATACTTCAAACTTTACTATAAGGCTACAGTAATCAAAACAGACTGGTATTTGTACAAGAACAGGCATATAGACCAATGGAACAGGATAGATATTCCAGAAGAAAAACCTACATTTCTCAACCAATTCAACTTTGAAAAAGCCTCCAACAACAACCACTGGAGAGAGGAGAACCTATTCAGTAAATGGTGCTGGGAAAACTGATTGATTACATGCAGAAGATTCCAACAGGACGATTCCAACAGGACGCCTATCTATCACCATATACAAAAATTAATTCTAAATCAATCAAAGACCTAAACATAACACCTCAAGCTATAATAATCTTAGAAAGCGCAGGAGACATCCTTATGAGAATTGGAACTGGCAAACAACTCCTGATAAGAATCCTTAATGTCCATACCATAAGAAATAAGATAGACAAGTGGGACCTCATCAAACTGGATAGTTTCTGCAAAGTAAAAGATACTATCAAGAGAACAGGGAGACAGCCCACAGAATTGGAAAATATATTTGCCAACTATATATCTGAGGAAGGCCTTACATCGAGGATCTACAAGGAACTCAAACACACTGAAAGGCAAAAAAACTACAGTCCCATTCAAAATTGGCCCAAGGACATAAATAGACACATCTCAAAATAAAATAGACGGGCAGCTAACATACACATTAAAAAGCACTCAGCCTCACTCATCATCAGAGAAATGCAAATCAAACCACATTGAGATACCACCTTACCCCAGTAAGAATGGTTATCACTAATGAAACAACCACAACAGACGTTGATAAGGATGTGAAGAAAAAGAAACGCTTCTACACAGCTGGTGGGAATACCAAATAGTGCACGCTCTTTGGTAGACAGTGTGGTAATTTCTTAAAGAGCTGGAAATTGACCTTCTATATGACCCATCAATTCCCCTATTGGTACTATACCCGGAGGAAATCAAATCATTTTACACAAAAATATACCTGTACACGTACCTTTGGCAGCTCAATTAAAATAGCAAAAACATGGCACCAACCATGCTTCCCATCAAAGCTGGACTGGATTTAAAAATGTGATACATATGCACAGTGGAATATTATGCAGTCATAAAGAAGGACACACATATGAACTTCTGTCTCAGTGACTAGCCCACCTTAGTGATGGGTGACCAGTGAAAGGTCCTCCTCCAAAATTCGTGTTCCAGTGACTTGACTTCTCTGTCACGAGTGTCCCAAAGACTGGCCTTCTTACATGACTGGTATCCCAGTGACTGGTTTGCCTCTATATTCGTGTTATGTGGACTGGGTCATCTTCATTTTGGGTGCGCCAGTGACTGTACCTCCTCTGTAATTGTTGCCCATGTACTGTCCATCCTCCATAATGGCTTCCTCAATGTTTAACTATCCTCTGTGATTTGTGCCCCAGTGACTGAACAACTTCGTGCTGTGTGCCACAGTAAATATCCCTCTTTTGTGATGGTTGTACTAATTTCTGGATCTCCTCCAAAAAGGTGACAGGTGACTGACCCTCCTTTATGACTACCCCTGTTTCGGGCCTCCTCCATAATGGGTGCCATAGTGACTGACCCTCTTCTATGTGGTGTCCCATTGAATTGCCCTTCTCTGGGAGGGGTGCCAGCATGACCTGCCAGTCTCAGTAATGAATGTTCCAATTACTGGCCTGCTTCAGTTTTGAGTTGCCAATTGACTGCCCTTCCTCTGTGATGGGGTCACATGTGAGTTACCTCCTCTGTAATGGGTACCCCAGTGATGGGTTCTATTCTGTGATAACTGTCCCAGTGACTGGCTGTCCTCTGTGATGAGTGCCTCAGTGACCGGGTCTCTTTTGTGATTGGTGCCCATGTGATAAGTCTTCTTCTGTATTAGCTACCCCAGTGACTGACTCTCCTCTGTGATTGATGCCTCAGTGACTATACCTTCTTTGTGTTTTACCTCATTGACAGTTCTTCCTCTGTGATTGGTGGTCCACTTTCTAGCGCACTTTTTATTCCATTCCCCAGTGATGCCTTCATCTGTGATGAGTAACCAAGTGATTGGCCTCTTTTGTGTTGAATTTCCCCATTACTGGTTCTCCACTGTTATGGGACTCCCAGTGACTGGCATCCTCTGAGATGGGTGATTCCCCTATGATTGAATCTTCTCTGTGATGGATGCTGCAATGTCTAGATCCTCTCTGTGATGATTATCAACTTGCCTGGCTCTCTTCTGATAGGTGCATCAGTGTTTATTCATCTTCTGTGATGGTTGCCCCAGTGACTGGCCCTCCTCCATTGTGGGTGCCCAAGTAACTGGCCGTCCTCAGCAATTTGAGTCCCAGGGACTGAGTTTTCTCCATAACAGGTGCCACAGTGACTAACCCACCTCTCTGACTGGTGTCACAGTGAATGTTGGTTCTCCAAAATGGGTGCCTCAGTGAATTATCCCTCTTTGTGGAGGATGAACTAGTAAAAGGCCCTTTTCTCTGATGAATAGCCCTCCAAAATGAGTGCCTCATGATAATTGACCCTCCATAATAGGTGCATCATTTACCAGTTTTCTTCTATGATGGGTACCTCATTGTCTAGGCCTCCTCTGTTATGAGTGCCTGAGAGACTGGTCCTCCTCTGTGAAGGATGCCTCAGTGAATACCTGACCTCTCTTATTAGTGCCCCAGTGACTGGAAGTTCCTATGATGGGTGCCCCAGTTACTACCCCTTCTCTGTGAAGAGTGCTCCAGTTACCAGGCCCTGTGACTGACCCTCTACTGTGATCAGTGCCAAGTGATTGTCCTCCCTCAAATTGGTGCCTCAGTGTTTGGTCCTCCACTGAGATGGTTGCCTCATTTACCAGCCTTTCTTAGTGATGGGTGCACCAGTGGCATCTTCTCCTCTGTGATGTTTCCCCAAGTGACTAGCCCTCTTATGTGATGGGTGCCCCTGTGATTGGGCCTCCTCCTAAGGGTGCACCAGCGACTGGTCCTCCTCTGTGATTGCTCCCTTACTGTCTGGACTTCCTTAGTTATAGCTTCTTCAGTAACACTGCCTCCTCTGGGATAGGTGTCCCAGTGTACAGCCTTCTTCTGTTACGTGTGCTTTTGTTACTTGCTCTCTATTTTAATCTGTGCCACAGTGATTGCCACTGCTTTTTGATAGGTAAATCAGTGACAGTCTCTTCTCTATGATGGGTGCCTTAGTGACTGTCCCTTCTTGTGATGGGTGCCCAGTGACTGGTCCCCATTTCTGATAGTTGTCCCAGTGACTAGCCCTACTCCAAAATTTGTGCCTCAGAGACTCTTCCTCCTCTGTGATTAGTGCCCTAGTGATTGGGTATCCTTCATATTGCTTCCCTAGTGATTGAGTCTCCTTCATATTGCTTTC
>NW_007001684.1:0-4130 GCF_000164805.1 Carlito syrichta
ATCATATTTCCTTTTTAACTCTAGTAATCTTATGATCTTAAAACCTCATTGTAAACACTACTAAACAAAACAATGAAAAAAACCCATGGCCCTATTTAACAACTACCTCTCCTTTTCCTCTTCTCTCCTCTTCACAAATGGCTTCTCTTTAAAACCTCTCTTCAGAGAACCTTCCTGCCGCTGTGTTCGGACCTTGCTGCTCCAGCTTCTTTCAGTCTGCGACCTGCAGAGGAAAAAAAAAATTACGTATTTTCTTGCCCTGTACATACTTTGAGGCGAGTCATAAAATTAAAGTAAATTTTAACCATGGGGGAAATCGTGCATATCCAGTCTGGTCAATGTGGCAACCAAATCGGTGCAAAGTTCTAGGAGGTGATCAGTGATGAACATAGCATTGACCCCACCAGTACCTACCACAAAGACAGCGACCTGCAGTTGGACGGTATCTCTGTGTACTACAATGAAGCCCCAGGTGGCAAATATGTTCCCTGTGCTATACTAGTGAATCTAGAACCTGGGACCATGGACTCTGTTCCTTTTGGGCAAATCTTCAGACCAGGCAACTTTGTTTTTGGTCAGTCTGGGGCAGGCAACAACTGGGCAAAGGGCCACTATGCAGAGGGGGCTGGGCTGGTTGATTCTGTCTTGGATGTGGTACGGAAAGAGGCCGAGAACTGTGACTGCCTGCAGGGCTTCCAGGTGACCCACTCGCTGGGCAGGGGCACAGGCTCTGGAATGGGCACGCTCCTCATCAGCAAGATTCAAGGAGTATCCTGACCACATCATGAACACCTTCAGTGTGGTGTCCTCACCCACAGTGTCAGACACTGTGGTTGAGCCCTACAACCCCACGCTCTCTGTCCATCAGTTGGTAGAGAACACTGATGAGACCTACTGCATTGACAACGAGGCCCCCGATGACTTCTGCTTCCACACCCTCAAGCTGACCACACCAACCCACGGGGATCTAAACCACCTCGTCTCAGCCACCGTGAGTGGTGTCACCACCTGCCTCCGCTTCCCTGGTCAGCTCAATGCTGACCTCTGCAAGCTGGCAGTCAACATGGTGCCCTCCCCACGTCTCACTTCTTCATGCCTGGCTTTGCCCCTCTCACCAGCCGTGGAAGCCAGCAGTATCGGGCTATCACAGTACCTGAACTCACCCAGCAGGTCTTCGATGCCAAGAACATGATGGCTGCCTGTGACCCCCACCATGGCTGGTACCTCACCGTGGCTACTGTGTTTCGCGGACGGATGTCCATGGAGGAGGTAGACGAGCAGATGCTCAACATGCAGAATAAGAATAGCAGCTCTTTGTGGAATAGATCCCCAACAATGTCAAGACAGCTGTCTGCGATATCCCACCTCGTGGCCTCAAGCTGGCAGTCACCTTCATCGGCAACAGCACAACCATCCAGGAGCTCTTCAAGTCTATCTCCGAGCAGTTCACTGCAATGTTCCACCGGAAGGCCTTCCTCCACTGGTACATAGGTGAGGGCATGGATGAGATGGAGTTCACTGAGGCTGAGAGCAACATGAATGACCTCGTCTCAGAGTATCAGCAGTACCAGGATGCCACTGCAGAAGAAGAGGAAGAATTTGGTGAGGAGGTTGAAGAGGCGGCCTAAGGCAGAGCTCCCATCACCTCAGGCTTCTCAGTTCCCTTAGCCTTCTTCCTCATCTGCCCCTTTCCTCTCCCTCAGAATTTGTGTTTGCTCCCTCTTTTTTTTTCTCCTTGGGGAGGTGGGGTGGGTCTCAAACAGTGCCTGGCCACATAATAGGTGCTTAATAAATATTTGTTTGTTGAATGTCTCCTCTCTCTTTCCACTTTGGGAAATCTAGATTTCTGCCATTCTCGGTAACCTTGTATTTCCTTCTGGTGCCTACTCCCATCTGTCCAGTTAACATTTTCCCGTTTCAAAAATAATTCTCCAAGAAGTTGGGTCTCATCCAGATCCCATTTAGAACTACTCCGATGCCAAAAACCCAGATAATGGCCACAATCCTAAGCCCAAGAGTAGCAAAGGTGTGGAAAGCAGAAGGTAGCAGGTAGAAGTCACTACAAGGAATGAGATGAAATCTTCCATTCTAAGACAGTTCGGGAGCGGGAAATCCAGGCTATAAGTTATATTTTCCAGATATTTTTATGTTCCATTCCTCAGCCTCAAGGGAGGTGTCACCAAGTATTATCTCCATTTTCAGTCTTCCTCCAAGCTCTGTCCTGAGGAGGGGTCTGGATCATTCTCTCAAGAAAGCAAGATCCTTCCCTCACAAGTTAGAATTTCTCTTTGCTTTGGTTGGAGAGAAGGGGATTAAGAGGAACCACCTGTGGTCCCTAAGCCTCCAGAAATGCCCTCCCCATTGCCAGTTTCTTACTCCCCAAAATGAATAACATCATTGGCCTAACGTGGAAAGGTGAACACTGTCATTTGAATGTTAGTCATTCCCCAGAGGAGAGAGGACAAGACACCCTCCACCTTTTTTGCAAATCCCACCTTTTTTGCTGTTGCCTTCCCCCACCCATCCTTGGTTTTGTCCTTTACTACACTTCAGATTTTAATTTTGTGTTGAACTTGCTGCTTTTTTTCATATTGAAAAGATGATATTGCCCCAAGAGTCCAAAATAAATGGGAATTGGAAAAAAAAAAACCAAAAAAACCTCTCTTCAATTGCAGTCTCCACCTGCTCACTTCCCTTTGCACTGCAGCTGATTCCAATCAATCTTTAGATATCCAGTTTAATGTGTACACTTGGTAAGGGTAATCTAGGTGATGTGGTTTATGTCTATGATCATTTGAATTTAAGTAAAGGAGATTTGACGGTTCACCTTGCATATCTTATACTTGCTAAAAAATTCTATGGAGTAAATAATTTCATCATAAGCTAAGAAAATAATTTTAAAATCCTTACAGATAGTTATACCTTTTTATTGATAATTGTCAAGTGCATTCTGGCTATTACAAATGGGGTGGATATCTGACAGTCCAACTTGCTATGTTATATTCTCATAAGATTTATCAAAGTCTTCCTCCATTACATTTTTTTCCTCCCATGTTCCCTTTTTGGTCAAATTGATCATCTTTGGCTAAATATGCTTATCCAGGTACATGAAGTAAATAAAGGACATGGATCCTGCTATAGCAGTAAGAAGGGGACAGAAATATGTACACTTTAAATAAATAAAAAGGTCAGTATACAATTGTGTGAAATAAGGCATCTCTCATAGAGACTATAAGAGAAGAACAGCTAGGAGAGGAGAAATACTCTCCTGATTGTGATTAATGAGATCCTTTCTAGAGAAGAGAACCAGTATCTTCCCTGTTGGTGGCAACTTTTCCTTTGTTAACTTAGTAATTGACAATAGAAATGCTGTTATCGTTCTCAACACCCCTACCTCCTGTTATTTAGTATGCACAATATTGTACAACACACACTCCAAATCTCACAACAATTTTTCAAGGTAGGAATTATTATTCCTATAGACTATAGAAAAGAGAATTGACATTTATAAAGGTGAAGTGACTTTTAGAAGTTAATTAATTTTCATCCTAAACCAGATATTTTTTCTGATCTTTAAAAATAGATACTCATTTGCCTCATTGATATCTCAATTTGATTATATCACAAATAGTTCAAATTTAACATATCTCAGAGTAAGCTTTTAATCAACATGTACCATCCAACTGCACAAAATATTTTCTTCCTGTGATCTTTTTCATTGCAATAAATACCACCAATTGCCCAAACTAGACCTAGAAGTCTTTCTGTCAATTTCCATTCTCCCTTACTTTCCAGAGAGTCAATCAGCAAGTTATTGCAGTATTACCTTCAAAAATCAACACAAACATGTCTGTTTTTGTTCATTTTCATAACCCCCAGTCCAGTTCAATTACATCTTCTGTCACTTGAATTTTTAACTTAGCAGTTCTCTTACACTCATCCCTTCTTTCAGTCTGTTATCCCTTCTACAGCCAGCAGGATCATCATGAAATAGAGTTGAGCCATTGCCTACTGAAAACCTTTCAAAAACCTATGATTGCACTAAGGAAAATATCCAAACTCCTGTGCATGGAGCATAGGCCCCTTCAGAGTCTGGTCTCTTACTACTGTATCAACTTCACCATCCAGCA
>NW_007001685.1:0-2447 GCF_000164805.1 Carlito syrichta
GAAGCAGCTAGGCCTGTTAAGAGTGTGACATAAACATAATAATGAAAGGGAAAGGTGAGAGCTTGCAGCAAAATAGCAATGATGAAGGTTGTAAGAACTGGTAAGACTCAGGATCTATTTTGGAGGAAGGCCTGAAAGAATTTTCTGAAAGACTATATGAAATACAGCAACTAGTCAAAAATAACTGGACCATAGAAACTGGTAGAAAGACTGGGATGAATAGGTTTTGGAGAGTGGTGAAAGACTATGATTTTGAACATGTGAAATATAAAATGTCTATTAGACATGTGAGGTCAAATATAATTATGTATATATAAATCTGGAGTTCAAAGGCAAGCTTTGCCAAGCTATATAAACATGTGATTTGTTAACAAATATATATAATAAAAGTCACTGAATGAGATCTCTCTCTCTCTCTCTCTCTCATACACACACACACACATACACACACACCTTAAACTAGAGTTTCAGAAACTAACACTTTTCACTTACTTTCACTTCAATTCTTTTCTATTCACAAAAGGTGGATAGTGACTCACTAAATAATTTTGTGACATACTAATGGGTTGCAATGTGTAGCTTGAAAAACACTCATCTAGAAAAATTGAGAGGAAATTTTCTACAGAAATGTAATAGGATTCTTGTGCAGCAAAATAGGCCCTCTTAAAAACAGAATATAAAGTGAGACTGATTAGCATAATCAAAACCAAGATAATTATGCATTACCCACCTCCAATTAATCCTCCTGCTGAGATTTTTATTCTCAAATCCCCTCTTCTCCATGAACTCCAATTTGACTCCTATCAGTATTCCTCTTGTACCCCATTACTTTAACCCCTGCCATTCAATTCATTGCAAAATTTGAATGATTCTACCTCTAAACTCTCACCATCATCTCTGTTTCTATTTCCATTGGTTTTTACCCTAATTCAGGTCTTTATTGGTTTTCTCTCTATCTTATATTTTACTTTCCTTTTCTTCTTATGATAATAATGACTGTCCATGATAAGAAACTTATTTTAAAAAGAAGTGATTAAAGAAAATAAATATCAACCACAAATCTCACTAGTTAAGAGATTCTCTAGCCTCACTTGTTGGTATATATTTGTCTAGTTTTTGCATACATATGGAATTTTCCTTATAATTATATAATGGAATTATATAATGTAACCCTGTCTTGTAGTATTGCTTGTTTTTAAGATAACATGTTGTATATCTCGTCCACATCATAAGTGTTTGACAAAATTGTATTTAACAATAGCTGCAGAGTGTTGTTCCATGTATGGTGTTTTAACCTGAACCGTTTTGTTGAATTTGTATGTAATATGCATGCACCTCTCAGGTCTTGGATTGCAGGGAGCATAATTTGCCAAGGACCCCAGTGGCAATGCTCTGAAATGGATTCATTACCTAGTTTGTTGCAAGTTCATACTTCCTAGTCAATAACTAAATACAGGAAAGGTACATTTCTGGGAGACGGGATTCCTCTAGCTGGTGACATTGGCTTGAGGTCTCCCTGACAGACTTGCAGACCTTTCCAAAGAACTATATACCACTTTCTTTTCTTTCTTCCTTGGGGATCAGACTTGCATGAAGTCTAAAGGCTTTCCCTAATTCTCCTAGCTCCTTTCCTACTTTCTTTCAGAGTACTTTCAGCTTCCCCTGATTTCTTGTACACACGTGGGTATCATTGTCTTAGAGGACCCAAACTAACACAGACATCTAGGTTGTTCTGAGATTCCTATTCTGCACAACCAGATTAAGTTCCTAATTGCTCAACTTTGAGCACAGCATTCTTCTGCTGGAGCTCTTGAAAACCTTAGCCTTGCGCACTGAATTAAGTCCAGACTCATCCTTCTTACCTCTATGCTCTGCTCCAGCCTACCTTTCTAGCTACCACTCAGTGCTCTAGTCTAGTCCAATGGCCACCCACTCATCTCACTCCTATCCTCCCTAAAGAAACATCTACCTGGCTAGATGTATCCTCTATTCTGGTTACCTTCTGGACGTTTTACATCCCAATGTAGTTTTTCTCCATTTAAAAGACCAGAGAAAGGTGTTTTGTGCAGAGTTTTCACGCTTCTCAGTATGTTAAAAATGAGGCTATATGGCTTAGTGGTAAAGTAGATATGGTTGGAATCAGACAGACCTGCTTTGTTATTTTAACATCATTAAAAGCAAAATAAAACAGCACTGGCATTGCATATGTTTGGGAAACACTGAGCTAAACAAAAATTATTCAAGCTTTTCAATTTTTTTTCAATTGCAAGATTTCCTAGAATCCTTAAAATGTTAATACATGCTGTGACTTTTCAAGGGCAGCACTGAAAACTCATGTACCTTCCTCTGAATTTGACTACAAACCTTTTAAAAACAGATAATCCCCAGAGAGTACTGTTTCTTAGAAGAGATAAAAGTTGTCATAGAATTTTGCATGTATGATCTTC
>NW_007001686.1:0-716 GCF_000164805.1 Carlito syrichta
CCACCTGGTTAGAAAGCTGGGATAAATAGCCAGCTGTCTGTCGAGGAGAGTGGGACACCCAGCCATCTTAACTAGGCAGCCACCTGGCTGTTCAGCTGGCTAGCCAGCTAGCTTAACTAACTGATCACCTACCTGAGCAGCCTACAAACAAACCAGTTTAACTTGCCAACCACCTAGCTAGGCAGCTGGTTATCCAGCTGACTTAACTAGCTGACTTACCTAGATAGCCATACTGCTAGCCAGCTGCCGTAACTAGCTAGCCACCTAGCAAGCCAGCTGGTTAGACAGCCCACTTAACTCACTGAATTAACTAGCTAGCCATCTGGCTAACCAGCTAACTTAATTAGCTAGCTACCTACTTAGCCAGGTGACTAGCTAGCTGACTTAGATGATTTAATCAGCCAGCCAGCTGGCTAGCCAGCTGACTTAATTAGCTTGCTACATTGTTGGCTATACAGCTGGCCAGCATGCTTAACTAGCTAGCTACCCAGCTGGCTAGCTTGTTAGACAGCCATCAAGCTAGCTAGTGGTCTGGCCAACTGGCAATCCAGCTGACTTAAATAGCCAGCTATCTGTCTGTACAGTGGGATAGAAAGCCAGCTTAACTAACCAGCCACGTGGCTCCTCACCTGGCTAGTCAGTCAGCTTAATTAGCTGGGCCACCTACATGACCAGCCAGCTTACCAGTCATCTTAACTTGCCAGCCACCTAGCTAG
>NW_007001687.1:0-698 GCF_000164805.1 Carlito syrichta
GTGGTAGGGGTGGTGGCGGTGGTAGTGATTATTATTATTTGGAGTTGATGCCACTCTGTCTCCCAGGCCATAGCAAAGAGGCACCCTTATGGCTACCGCGGACTTTACCTGCCGGGCTCAAATGATCCTCCCGCCTCGGCCCCTTGAGTGTTAGGGACTACAACCTGTGCCACCACACCTGGCTAACCTTTAGATTTTTTTTATGGGCTAGATGACTTCTTGTTCAGTGTCTTGGGTTGTTTTCAAACCCCCAGGCTAAGGTCATCCACTCTCTTGGGGCTCCAAAGGGCTGGTATGCCAGGCTGAGTCCCTGATCCGGCCTGTGGTTGTGGTGTTGGTGGTAGTTGATACTATTATTATGAGTCGGAGTCCCACTGTGTTGTCTAGGCCAGAGTGCAGGGGCCTGCTCTCAACCACCATGGCCTCCAACAGCAGGGCTCCAGCGACTCTCTCCCCACAGCCCCCTGAGTGGCCAGAACGACAGGCGTGCCACACACTCTAAGATGGTTTTTTGGCTTCTAGTTGAGAGGAAGTCTCACCAAGTGCCCAGGCTGATCTCAAACCCAAGGGCTCTGTCCATCCTCCTGCCTTGGCCTCCCACAATGCCAGGATGACAGGCCTGAGCCACTGCACCTGGCCTGCACACACCTCTTGCGACCCATCGCAAGGACCACTCCCTTTCTGATGACCCAGGACTC
>NW_007001688.1:0-897 GCF_000164805.1 Carlito syrichta
CCTAGACAGTCAGCTAGCTCACTAAATTTCTAACTATTTGTCAGCCATTTAAGTCTGCTACCTAACTAGCTAGCTAATTATTAATCAGCTAATTACTCAGCTAGTTAAATAGTTAGCTAACTATTTAATATAGGTAGTTAAGTCAGCAAGCTAACTAGTTAAATCAGACAGTTAAGTCAGCTATTTAAATAGTTAAGCCAGCTAAGTCAGCTAGTTAAATAAGCTTTTTAAATTAGTCAACTGGTTAAGACAGCTAGCTAGCTAGTGAGCTAATGCGTTATATCAGCAGTTTGAGTCAGGTTGTTACCTAGTTAACTAACTAATTAAATGATCTGGTTGAGTCAGCTAGCTAGCTGCTTATCAAACGGGTTGGCTCAGTTGCTTGAGTAGGCTATCTATCTAATTAGCTAATGACTTAAGTCAGCTGGATGTGTCAGCTAGCTAGCAAGTTAGGTAATGAGTTAAGTCAGCTGATTATGTCAGCTAGCTAGCTCGTTAGCTAACAAGCTGTCACATGATTAAGTCAGCTAGCTAGCATGTTAAATAACGAGTAAGCTAATTAGTTAGCTAGCTGGTTAAGTTAGCTAGCTAGCTAGGCAGCTAACTATTTAAGTCACCTTGTTAGCTAGGTATCTAGCTAGTTAGTTAACAATTTAAGTCAGTTGCCTAGCTAGGTAGCTAGATAATTAGCTAATTTATTAAGTCAGCTGGCTATCTAGGTAGCTAGCTAGTTAAGTCATCTAGTTAAGTCTGCTGGCTAGCCAGCTGGCTAGCTTGGTAGCAAGCTAGTTAAGTCAGTTGGCTAGTTAACTGGTTAGCTGGTTAATTCAGCTAGATAAAAGAACTGGCTAGCCAACTTGCAAGGTAGTTAACTAGATAGTTAAGTCGGTTAGATAG
>NW_007001689.1:0-1150 GCF_000164805.1 Carlito syrichta
TGCTGGAAAGCCATCTGGACCAGGGCTTTTTTTTGTAGGAAGTTTTCTTATTACGTGGTCGATTTCCTTGATTGTTATTGGTTTATTTAGGGTCTCAATTTCTTCTTGTTCCAACCTAGGTAGGTTGTGTGATGTCAGAAAGTCTTCCATTTCCTTCTGGTTTTCAAGTTTGTTTCCGTACAAGTGTACGTAGTAGTCTCTAATGATCTTTTGTATTTCTTCAGGGTCAGAGTGACTTCATCTTTTGTGTTTCTGATTATGCTTATTTGGTTTTTTTCTCGTTTTTTCTTGGTCAATCTAGCTAGGGGACCATCAATCTTGTCTACCCTTTCAAAGAACCAGCTTTTTGTTTCATTGATTTTTTGTATTATCTTTTTGTCTTCTATGTCCTGGATTTGGGCTCTTATTTTGGTGATCTGGATTCTTCTGTTGAAATTAGGGTTTTTGTGGTCTTGCTTTTCCAGCTTCTTTAGGTGGCTTGTTAGGTTGTCAATTTCTGTTCCTTCCATTTTCCTCATGTGTGTTTGTAGGGATATAAATTCCCCTCTTATTACAACTTTTAAGGCATCCCAGAGATTTTGGTAAGATGTTTCTTTATTTTCATTTGTTTCCAGGTATCTTTTGATCTCTATTTTGATGTCATCATTGACCCAGGAGTTATTTAGCATCATGCTGTTTAGTGTCCATGTCTTTGTGGGTTTTGGAGGGACTTTGTTGGTGTCAATGTTTATTTTTATTCCACTGTGGTCCGAAAAGGTGCATGGCAGAATTTCAGTCCTTTTAAATTTGCTTATACTTGATTTGTGTCCAATTATGTGGTCGATCTTAGAATATGTTCCATGTGGTGATGAGTAGAATGTGTATTCTGTGGTCTTTGGATGGAGTGTTCTATAGGTATCAATTAAGTCCATTTGGTCCAGAGTCTCATTGGGGTTCTGGATCTCCTTGCTGATTTTTTGTCCTGATGATCTGTGTAAGGTTGTGAGTGGTGTATTAAAGTCCCCAGTTATTATGGTGTTAGAGTCAATGTCTTTCTTTAGTTTTCCTAGAAGTTGCTTTATGAATGTTGGTGCGCCTATGTTGGGTGCATATATGTTTAGGATAGATATTTCTTGTTGATGGAGTGAACCTTTTATCATTATGTAGTGGA
>NW_007001689.1:1458-74118 GCF_000164805.1 Carlito syrichta
CTTAAAGTGTTTCATGTAGAGATGGTTTTGTGGCTGCATAAGTTCTTAGGGATTGGATATCTGGGAAAGATTTTAATTCTCCCTCACTGATGAAGCTTAGCTATAGGCTGGATAGGTTATTCTTGGTTGAAATTGTTTATCCTTTAGGACTTTGAAGATAGGGCTCCAAGCTCTCCTAGCCTGCAGGGTTTCTGCAGATAAATCTGCTGCTATTCTGATTGGTCTTCCATGGTGGGTGATCTGGCCTTTTTCTCTTGCTGCCTTTAGGATTTTTTCTTTTGTGCCTACTTTATTTAGGCGAATTATTATGCGTCTAGGAGTTGGTCTTCTCATTTGTTGTCTTGCGGGGGTTCTCTGAATCTCTTGTGTTTGAATTTTTGTATCACTGATTAGATAAGGGAAATTTTCTTGAATGATCTCGTGGAAAGTTTGTTCCAATGTGGTCTCTGTTTCTCTTTCTGCCTCAGGGAGTCTGATTATTCTTAGGTTAGGCCTCTTGAGGTAGTCACTCATCTCTTGAAGGTTTTGTTCTGTCTTTTTTAGCTTATTTTCTGTGTTTTTAAGAGTTTGGGTTATTTCTATATTTTGGTCCTCAAGCTCTGAGATTCTTTCTTCTGCTTGGGTAATTCTGCTTTCCATGCTTATCAATTTGTTATTTATTTCATTCACAGTATTCTTTATTACTGTTATCTCAGATATCAGCTCCTTCCTAGTTTCTTCTTGTGTCTCCTCAATTCTTTTTAGTCTCTCCATTATTGTTTTGATATCTACATTTGCATTTTGAGACCCTTCATTCTGGGGACTTTTCATTGTTTGTATTTCAAAGTCAATTTTCTCAGTGTCTGCTCTTCTAGGCGTCTGGGAGAGACCCATACTCTTCTTTTGGTTTTTCTTCATTTCTGTAGATTTTTCTCCCTTTACCCCTTTCCCTCCCCCTCTTCAATTCTGTTTTTGAGGGAAGGTGGGGTTGCTTTTATTTCTCTTCTGCAATGACCTGTTCTTCTTTATGAGGGTCTTCTGGTTTTGTTCACTTTTCCCTCTGCTTTACAGTCTGTCTATTCAGCAGTTTGCAGTCTTGGTCCGTTCAGAGAATCTCACCAGTTCACCTATGCCGTTGCCATCTTGCCCCGTCTCTCTAAAACCAAATTTAATTAGGGTTTTCTCATCCTGTCTGAACTTTGACTTGCCCGTGAAGTTACAAAAACACTGGAATACGGACTCCTGACATTCTTTTATAGAATATGTTGGGTATACAGCTCAACAATGCTTTACATCAGTATTCTCCATGTAGCTATCACCTATATGGAATATTTTCAGCACCCTAGAAAGTTCTTTCATGCTTCTTTCCAGTCAACAGCACAATACCCACCTCCTCTTCACTGAAGGTAACAACTTTCTCTGGCTTTTATCCCTATAGTCTAAGTATCAATGCCTCTTTGAAAGAGAAATCAAGTCCAAAAACATTGTTCCTGAGATCTGGGTTCTCCTTACCATAGTTTAAGGTAGGGTAGGGAAAAAGGGATAGATGGGGCTGGGAAATAAAAGCTTGAATATCTTCCTATGAAAGGGAACCTAGGAAAAGCTCCTCTTCCATCTTGATGAGTCTACAGCAGCAAGAGCATACCCATGTTAATTCTCAAAGGATAATCCTATTACATTAAATTTTCATCAAGATAGCAAACTATCTTGCTACATTATATTTCATTTCTACATGATATGAGCAAAGAAAAATATGTCCACAAAGATCAACTATAAGAAAAATCCAAAAGAGAAACCTAAGCTTTGTAAAAGAAATAAATATGGCAACAATAGCTAAAGCTTGTGGACTAGTTGAGGACTCAGACAGCACCATATAAGCCATATGAAGCTTAATCTGCAAAAGCACATGGCATAGGTCACTAATATGTTCCAAAGCAAGTTTAATAAATATATATTAAGATACAGAAATGAAGAACATGTATTCTTTTTGTTCAAAAGAAGTGATTAGGTAAGCATGTTTAATATATCTGAAATTATTACTTACATATGCAATAAACCACAGTGTAGTGCCTTGTATCTATGCTACACAGAATAGTCACCATCACTCATTCAGTCATCCTTCCTCGGAGACATCTTACATCCCTTATCTCTTTCAAAGCCAGATATAGTGGGTTTTTAAGGTGGCTGGGGTGAAGGAGACAAAAATAGGTAATGTAAAGAAATTTATCCTATGACTTAAGCAATTATTTGATAATAGTTCCTGGAATCAACTAGTGGGTATTATGTAAGAATAACACCAGAGTTCAGAATAGAAACCCAAACCCACATAGCACTCAGTTTCTACCTCCCTCATTTTCTGTTTTTCTTCAGGTCCTAGTAGGCAACCAGACATGAGAGACCTTCAGCCCAGGTGTTGGGTGGATAAGAACTGATTGGATAGAAGAATGATCAGTTGGGATATGACTCCTTATTTTCCTCATCTACTATGACTAATTCTTTTGAAGAGGATTCACCCATACTTCAGTCTCATCTAAGGGAATCTGCATGGAAATGATTCCTCTCTCCCCTTGACCACATGGATTGGCCTGGGAATGAGTGTGCTATGCCTAAAAAGCCAATAAATATTTACTGAAGTTTCTGGGGGAAAGGGAGAAAGAAAATCAGCATAAAGAAAGGTAAGATTTCTACAGTCTCCCAAAGGATAAAGTGAGATGACAGAAATAAGTCCTGTGGGCAGTAGTTGAACCTCTAAGTAAAAGACACTTAAAGTTAGTCCTACCTCTGAATTTTTCAGTTATGTAAGTCTATGAATTTTCTCTTTTTTGTACTCCTTATGAGATATACATGCAAAAAAGATGCTAAAATATATATGAGGTTTAAAGACAACTATAAAGCAAATACCGATGTACCCACAAATCAAGAAATAGAATACTGCAAGCATCTCAGAAGACACCTGCATGTTCCTCCCACCTCCATAGGCAACCACTTGGCTGGCTTTTGTAATAATTATTTAACCTCTGTATTGTGTAATTCATTTGCCTTCTAGACCTACTGTCAATCCTTAACCTTTCTGTATAACCCAGTAGAAAGAAATTTATGGATTATATCAACAGATTCTCTTGTCGTATGGTTTTCAGTTGAATGGGACCGAAGAAAGGTACTAGAGGAATGTTAGAATCTGGAAGGAGCAGAAAAACCAAGGAATTTATTTGTCACCCAGTTTAGGGAAATGTCTGGCAGCAGCCATATCTCTTCTTTGTTTGAAGTGCCTGCCAGTCATGGCCCTTTCCTCTGTGGTCCCCTGTTGTCATAGTACTAGATTCTCCCTGAGGGCCACAGAATCTGGGTCTGGGTATACTACCCACTTCCTAAATCCCTCCAGCCCAAGGAGGTCCTGCTGTTGCTAATCTCTTGTAGAACCTACCATCCCTTCTTTGACATCTCAACTCTTCTGTCACCTGTGTAATCATTTCTCTGCATTTAATTTCCTCTATTGAAATGCCTAGACTAAGAGAAGGGGGGAAAAAAGCTATCTACAACATAAAACATCAAAGGAAAAGCTTTCAGTATTCACCACCAAATAGTAATATGTTACTCAGGATAAGAAATTTCTCCTATTCATAGATTTTCTGTTACATTTTTAGTATTTTGATTGTAGTAAAATATGCTGAACATAAAATTTATACCAACTAAACATTTTTAATATATGGTCCAGTGATATCAAATACATCCATAATGTTGCTCAGCCATCATTTTCATCCATCCCCAGATGTTTTTTTCAGCTGGTAAAATTGAAACTATACCCATTAAACAGTAACTCTCCCTTCTCCCTTCCCCTTGGCAACAACATACTATTTCCTGCCTCTATGATTTTGACCACTCTAAGTACCTCATACAAGTGGAATTACACAGTATTTGTCTTTTTGTGACTGGCCTATTTTGCTTAGCATAATGTCTCAGATTTCACCTATGTTATAACATAAGTCAGAATTCCCTTCCTTTTTAAGGCTGAATAATATTACATTATATGTATATACATTTTCCTTATCCAGTCATTTTTTGATGAGCACTTGCATTGATTTCACATTTTACCTGTCATGAATAATGCTGCTATAAACATGGGTGGACAAGTGTGTCTTTGAGACCCTGCTTTTTTATTCTTTTGAGAATATGTGGAAGTGGAATTGCTAGATCATATGGTAATTCTATTTTTAATTCTTTGAGGAACTCTTCTACTATTTTCCACAATGGCTATACTATTTTACATTCCCACCAACAGTGCACAAGTCTTCCAATTTATTCTTATCTTCTTCAACACTTATTTTCTGTGTGGTTTGTTTGTTTGTTTATTATAGCCATCCTTATGAGTATTAGGTTGTAGTTGTAATTTGTATTTCCCTAATGATTAGTAATGTTGAGCATCTTTTCATATGCTTTACTAGTCAATTGTATATTAATATTTTCTTTTAAGAAATGTCTATTGGAGTCTTTTGCCCATTTTTTAATTGGGTTGCTTATTTTCTTGTGACTGAGTTTTAGGAGTTCTCTTTGCTGAATATTAATATCTTATATCAAATATATGATTTGCAAATATTTTCTCCTATTCTGTGAGTTGTATTTGTACTCTATTAATAACATACATAGATTTTTAAAGGTTGTCATCAATAGATGCTGACTTCTATGAAAGTATTTTTCTACAACTATTAAAATTTTGTTTTTCTCCTTTAATCTGTTATTGTGACAAATTACATTAGCATTCTGTTTCCTCAATTTGATTCTCCTCAGAAGTAGAGTCTTAAACAAAATACACAGATAGTTTACGTGGAAAATAACCCAAGAACTGAGAGATGGGGAATTAAATAGAGAAGGAAAATAAACTATGCAAAGATGCTCTATCAAGTTGGCCAAGTAGCTGGCCAAGTAGCTGGTGCTCAATCCCACTGGAAATTCTGGAGCCTTATGAATTTGCATCTCACCTAGGGAATGAAAGAAGCAAGCATTTATCTATCAATCCCCCAACCGGGAACTGTCTCTCATTGGAAAAAATGGCACCCAAAATATTAACTCCTTCACACATTCATGTTGTATAGGCAGTTTCCCACAAGTACCTCGTGATGAGATGTCACAAGAGAGAGTATCTAAAGCTGAGGTAAGGTGCTGTCAGATTGTAGCTCTACAAATATGTTCAAAGTCTATGTGGCACTGGCCTCCCTAACAATGATTGGATTACAGAATCGGGCCAGTGGATTTTAAGTAAAAAGATGTCTAAAAATGTTGAATCAACAGTTGGCTTAAACCTAACTTTCTCATTATGTATTTTTTAAATATATATCTCTCTGTGTTTTTATTGGGTTCATGATTTTGCATTTCTTGTCATGAAATTTTTTTCGCATTCTTAATAGATAAGTATCAAGTTTGTTCTGAAAGTATAAAATTAATTTGAGACAGTATCATCTTTTTTGATTCTCTGAAGAGTTTTAGATTGGAAATACTTCTGGAATGGATGGTAGAACACACTGAGGAAATATATGTTTTTTACTTTTCTTTGGTTTTCAATATGGTTTTAATTTCTTTAATCATTAGATAACTATTCAGGTTTTTAATTTCTTCTTACATGTTTCAGTAAGTTCCTTTCTTTAAAATAAAAGTTGTGGTTTTTTTCAATCTTTTAAATGTTCAACTTATTGGCATAAACCCTTGAAGAACTAGAGTATCTATTGTGATGTCCCTTTTATCATTTCTGATACTGTTATTTACATTTTCTATCCTTGGAAAAAAATTTCTGGCAAGGGCAGTCATGAAACAAAGAAATAAATTATGAATTTGGTTACTCCTCTCTTCTGTGTTTGTTTTCTATTCCAGTATTTTCAGGATGGCTTTATTGTTTTATTATTAATACTTCAAACTTCTATCTTTGAATTGTGCTTTAAGTACACAAAAATGTATTATAACCTTGAGTCATGACATTTTTATACACTCTATTTGTCCTACCTTTTGTATATCTCTTTTCTTTCTTGTCTTTTTAAAAGTTAATTATTTTTTCTTTTTCAATTTTCCCACAACTAGTTTATATTCCTATTACTTTCTATTCTTTTTGTGATGGTAACCTAAAAATCACATGTCCTATCATAATATAATTAACCTGTATCTTCTCCTTCCTCCATTTGAAGACTTTGACTCCATTAAAACCTTTCTCAACTTTTGTGTTACTATCATTATGTTCTTTGATTCTGTATTTTTAAACACATTAGACATTCATTTTATACAATCAATAGTAATTTAAATTTACTACCATATTTACCACTTTGGGAGTTTAATTACTTTTTGCACAAACTCTAAACATGGAATTATTTTTCTTCCACCTTACTTTCAAAACTGTATTTAGTCAGTGCCTGCTGTGGTATGAACTGTGTTTTTGCTTGTCTAAAAATATTTTTATTTTACCTTCATCCTTAAAAGATAATTAAGGTATAGAATTATATTTTGGAAGATATATTTTTCAACTTACTAAGGATCATATTCCATTGAAAACGGCTTCCATTATTGTTACTGAGAAGATAGCTAATTAACTGCTGCTCAATGAAAATAATCATTTTTATTATTGCTTTCAAGATTTTCTGTTTGTCTTTAGTTAGTTGTTGGTTCACTGTGAATCTAGATCTGAGTTTCTTTTTATTTATCCTGATTTGGATTCTTTGGGATATTTCTGTCTTTGAATTGGAGTTCTTCATCAGCTCTAGAAAACTACCAACTGTTATCTCTTTAAATATCATCTCAACAAACAAATAAATAAACATGTAAATATATAAATATCATCTCTTCTTCACTCTATCTTTCCTCTCCCTTTGGAATTCTAATCAAACGTATGTTCGGCCTTTTTACTATACGTGGTAAGCCTCTATTGCTCTCATATGCATTTTCTATCCTTTTGTTTCCATGTTTGTTACACTCTGGATTATTTATTTATTTATTTATTTTGTTTGTTTGTTGTTTGTTTGTTTTTTTGAGTTGGAGTCTCACTCTGTCGCCCAGACTGGAGTGCAGTGGCCACTCTCGACCACCGCAGACTCGACCTGCTGGGCTCCGGGGATCCTTCCGCCTCAGCCTTTCAGGTAGCCGGAATTACAGGCATGCGCTAACACGCCCAGCTGATTGTTTGATTTATTGTAGAGATGAGGTCTCACCTGCCCAGGCGGGTCTCGAGCCCACGGGCTCAGGCAATCCACTCACCTCAGTCTCCCAAAGGCGCGGGATTACAGGCTGAGTCACTGAGCCCGGCTGGATAATTTATTTTGAGCTATCCTCCAGCTCACTAATTCTATAATCATCAAAGTCTCATCTGCTATTAGGTTCATCTGCAGAATTTTTGCAAAAATCAATTTTACTTAGGAATAATTTCTCACCTATTAAGCTTTTAGTTTAGGCTACTACATTTTATACTTCCTAACGTTCTATTTAGTTTGCTTACAAATTTTATCACTTTTTATAGCTTTCTGTTTCATCCTTAGAGTTTCAAATTTGTCTTTTTATTTTATTGCTTTGTACTCAATGTGTGATAATTCCAATATCTTTAGTCTTTGTGGATCTATTTCTGCTATTTCTCTTGTAACAGATACTGTCTGTGCCTCACTTCTATCCCTTGGACCTTTCAGTGTGCTCTGGCTGACTCTCAGCTACCAGCATCTGTAAGCTCTACCTAGTGGCCCTTCTTCATCAGAACTATGGCTAGTTGTGCTACTCATGTATGTGACTGTCTAGAAGTGCCAAGGAATTAACAATATCAACCCCCAACCCTGGAGCAACTATCAAATAATAATCAACCAGAATTGGCATATAAAGGTGAGTTGCCTTACCTCTCAGAGGGGATTGTTTAAGATACGTGTTTTATACCATTCCCTAGGTTTACTCATAAGTACATTAAGTTTTAACCATTCACTTTGGGTTTTATTAGCTTCCTCCCTGTATCACTTCTCCACTTCCCAGATAGTGCCATCTGCATTTCCCAAGTAAGTGATATGTCAAATCGTTGTCTTGGAGTCTGCTACAGTGAGGACCATAGCTAAAATAAGGTTGTTTGTTTACTTCTGTGCTTAGTTCCCCCCACCCCTCCCTTTTGTCCCATGAGCTTGTTGTTTACACCAGAAATATTGTTTTGCAAAACTAATTTCTAGGCCTAGGATAAAAGTACATTCATCCCTCCCAACAACAGCAACAACAACAACAACAACAATAAAAGTTTTTTTGCAAAACTAATTTCTAGGCCTAGGATAAAAGTACATTTGTCCCTCCCAACAACAACAACAACAAAAAATCCAGGACTTGATGAACCCACACCTGAATTCTACCAGACCTTCAAAGAAGAACTAGTATCAATTTTACTGAAGCTATTCCACAAGATTGAAGAGAAGGGAATCCTCTCTAACTCATTCTATAAGACCAGTATCAGTCAGGCCAATATCCCTTATGAACATAGATGCAAGCCAGGAAAAGACACAACAAAAAAAGAAAACTACAGGCCAATATCCCTTATGAACATAGATGCAAAAATCCTCAATAATTCAACAGTACATTAAATATATATATTTAATAATATATATTCAATAATAATATATATTTAATGTACTGTTGAATTATTATATATTATAATATATTATTATATTATATTATATATATGGTGACCAAATGGGTTTTATCCCATAGATGCAAGGGTGGTTCAACATACACAAGTCAATAATCCACTACATAAACAGAATTATAAACAAAAATCATATGATCATTTCAATAGATACAGAAAAAGCATTTGATAAAATCCAGCATTCCGTCATGATAAAAAAAAAAAACCCTAAGCAAACTAGTCATAGAGGAAACATTCCTCAAAATGATAAAAGCTGTATATGACAAGCCCATAGCCAATTTCATCCTGAATGGAGAAAAATTGAACCCATTCCCTCTCAGAACTGGAAGAAGGCAAGGATACCTACTTTTGCCACTCTTGTTCAACGTAATACTGGAAGTCAAAGCCAGAAAAATCAGACAAGAAAAAGAAATATTGCTAATATTGTTAATTCTTTGGCACTTCTAGACAGCCACATACATGAGTAGCGCATCTGACAAAGGACTAATATCCAGAATCTACAAAGAACTCATACAAATCAGCAAGAAAAAAGCAAATAACCCCATTTAAAAGTGGGCAAACAACATGGATAGATCTCTCTCAAAAAATATACAAATGGCCAACAAATACATGAAAAAAAAATGCTCAATATCACTCAATGATATATCACCTTACACCAGTCAAAATGGCCATTATTTTAAAAAATCATAAAGCAATAGATACCAGTACAGATGAGGAGAAAAGGGAATGCTTTTACAACATTGGTAGAAGTGTAAATTAGTTCAACTCCGTGAAATCTGGTATGGAGATTACTGAAAGAACTAAAAGTACATCTACCATCTGATCCAGTAATCCCACTACTAAGTATCTACACTAAGGAACAGAAGTCGTTATATATAAAAGACATCTGCACCGACATGTTCATTGAAACACAATTCACAATTGCAAAGATGTGGAATCAGCCTAAGTGCCCATCAGCTGATCAATGAACAATGACAATGTGGTGTATATACACTATAAAACGCTATTCAGCTATCAAAAAGAATTAAGTAATGTCTTTTGCAGCAATTTGGATGGAACTGGAAAACATCATCATAAGCAAACTAACTCAGTAACAGAAAACCAAACACCATTCTCATAAGTGAAAGCTAAACTAAGGATATGCAAAGACATAGAGAATGGTACAATAGACACTGGAGATGTGGGGGGGGGGGGGGAAGGACAAAAAAATTACCTATTATGTAAAATGTGCACAGGAAGGGGTGGTGGGTACTCTTAAAGCCCAGACCAAAAACTATTTTGATCCTCCAAAGCTATTGAAATTTTAAAAAGAAAGACAAATAAATAAAAGGTATATTTATCCAAAGATTTCGATTGGCTTCTACCAACTTCAAACTATTGGTTGGATTAAAGTGATGCAGATTTAAGCTAACAATTCGCTTAAGGCCAGCCAATATATTGTTCAAACTTCTCAGTGCCTTTTACCTCCCTGACTTGTTCAGTACAAAGGCAAGTTTCCCTTCAGTCCCATAGGAGTAGAAATCTAGAGAAGACTTAATTCTGGATCTTCCTTACTCTGAAAAGTAGCCTTTAAGTCTCAGTTTTACCAAGAGAGCATCTCCCATTAGGTGCCCCATTTGGGGGAAATGCCATGTTTTGTGTTTTGGTAAATGTTCTTTGGTTAAAGCAAGGTTTAATGCTCAATTTGCTTATCTGAGCTCCTATCTTCTTTGATATTGATTGTATAATTTCTCAATTCTTTGGCATCTCTTTAATACTTTCTTAGAAACATTAGTTAATCCAGAATTTTGATTAGCTTTAAGTAGAAGGGCCAATTTAAACACCTAACTCTACATTTTAACTAACATTGATTCTATTCTCTTTTGTTAAAAGACAACTTGAGGTAGATTTTCTGTCATTTGCACATGAAAAAGTCCTAATAATTCAGATGAGGGTATATGACCATATTTGCATCAAAATGATGTGCTAAAATGGCTGGCTAAGTGTAGAAGAGACTGTATTTTCCTTTGTCACTTGATCACTCCTTGAAATAAACCTACTCATAACTTGAGGTACATTGTGTCTCTAGTATATTCTGTGTGCATGCTTCTATCACCTTGTGGGCATTACTGGGTCATATTAATTTGTGGATTCTAGCTACCCATGTAAGATATAAGGGACCTCAGAACTATGGACCAGTCTCATTCATTCATTATTCGGTCAACAAGGGTCTTTTTATTGTGTCTTTTACAGTCACTAAAAATACAGTGGCAAACACAAGCAGTCAAGATCCCTGTCTTCATGTAGCTCACATACAAATAAGATAGACACCAATAAAAAAATCACATAAGAAAGAAAATGTGTGAATAGACATGGTACTAGGAGAGTGTATATGGGAAAGAGCCCTAGCAAGAAAGGAAAGACTTCTAAGGAACAATAATTGAAGCTATTAGTGTCTGTAGAAAACATTATTTGACATTTTAAAGTCATTAAAATTATAAGAGAAAATTGTGTTAATTTAAAATTGTTTATTTAAGAAAACCACTTGTTTTCTTAAATATGAGAATCTCTAGACTGATTAATTTGATAATCAAGGAAATTCTTTTAAACCCTGTCCATGCCAGTGAGCTCTATATAGGATACTTTCTAACTACAGGATCATGTCACAACTTTAAGCATTCATCTTATACAAAATATCCATGTTATACCAGTGTCTGTTATTTTAGGCTAGTTACAATAGTCAATAAAGTATTTTCTAGTCAAGCTTGAGAAATTGGCTCACTTGAAGAACTCAAAGAACCTCTTCTTCAATATGAAACACTAATATATGGTGAGCATTATTTTTGGACATATTTTTCAGTGAAATGTTTAAGATTTATGGGGTCATTTTTGTGATTATTTCTGATGTTTTCAGACCATATTTACCATTTTCAGAACTCAAAATATCAGCTCTGACTCACTAAATCATATCTGGACCTCTCATAATTCACTCTAGCAGGACACTAACTGAACCAGAACCGTTCTGTGTTTTCATCTGCAAAGCAAGGTCTGGGAAGTGGAAAATTTTTAGCATTTGAACCAAAGTAGGGCAATTCAATTTTTTATAAAAGTCACCTTGAATTTTTCAATCTCCCAATATATCTATTTCTCCTCACTTCACCCAACACTCTAACTCTGTAGACATTTTATTTTAAAGGATGCATTTTAAAGTAAAGAAACATTAAAAAATCATAAGTTTGTATTTTCTTATTAGGCCAACAAGTTTAAAAATGTAAATTGCTTAAATCAAAGCTTAATTCCCAACTGTGAATATTTCATTTAGAAAATGCTCATATTATGTTAAACACATAGCATGCAGTACAATTCCAAGATAAACAACTATGCAATATTGTCAGCTGTCTTAAATTTAAGCCAGCAAGTCAAGGAAACAATCTGTGTTCACACATCATATTGTATTTAATAACATTAATTTCAAATGAGAATTGATGACTTTGATACTTAAGCTGATGATGATGTCTGTTGTTTCAATTTCTTCATTAATGCCATATTTGTATAGTATTAGACAATAATTTGCCAAAGTGCTGGAACACATTTTATTGAAAATTATTTAAATGTGTTTGTCGATTATAAAAACAATTTACATTATAAGACTGTTCTTCATATAACTCTGAGAAACTTTTCAAAGCCATTGTTCAGTAACTTCTTAGGTATACATTTCATTGAAGTTTTAGTTTAAGAAGAAGATAATATGTGTGTATTGACACAACTTACATTAGTTCTACTTCACATCACTTAAAAGGAAAGGTCTATAAATCAATCATGGAAGAACAAAGATATCTTATAAAGAGAAATCTATTGAACAGGCTATTCATTTTTTATTTGTCTTTACCTTAGAACAGTGTGAGTGACCAAAATAAACCCCCAGTAATCATTTGTAATTGCTAATGTTAATGCAGAATGACATTTTTATGAGACAAAATAATACTTTATAATGTTCATGAGTGCTTTCATGTTTCTGGCTTACCTATACAAGACACAGAGATCAATAAATCAGACTTGAAAGTAAAAATTTTAAATCATCTCCCCCCACTTTTAATCTCCTCTCCTGAGGCCTCATTTCTCCCTACTTCACCTCTAGTTTTTCTCAAAAAGATTGGAAAGGTATAGAAGGGGACTGGAGGGCTTGGCAGAGTTCAAAGCTAAGCTAGAGTAATGGCTAAAACTCTGAAGTGTGCTATTAGAAAAGGAATTAAATTCACCAACAAAGATGAATGACTGATCATTTTAAGTGTTTCTGTTCCTGCATTCAACTGTCTCTATTTTCACAGTTATATGTGCTGTAGCTACATCTTTCACCTTAATGGTATTTAGTACAAACTTGTTATGTGGCATTGTATAGACGAGGGGTCAGCAACCTTTCAGATGCACTGATCCAAGCAGTCATATTCCTTTCCCTTCCCAAGGAGAATTAAAAATGTGGACAGGAATAACTATCTTTAGCTTCAGCCCTAAAAGGTCTGAGGCCATGAATTCTCCCTTACCCTTTTTTTAAAAGATGTATTCTAAAAACTTTTATTAATATTATTATTGATTTAGGAGGAACAATTGCAGTTTTGTTACATGAATATATTGTGTAGTGGTGAAGTCGAAGTCCCTTATCTTCTCCATACCTGGGCAATCAGTCAGGCTTCATGATTCCCACTTAAACAAACAAACAATACTACCTAACACTGTTTTTTAATTCTTAACCAGACAAATTTTAGGTTTTACGTTTTTCATTTTCACTTTTAGTGTAGTTATAATGAGCTCTGTTCATGACTCAAGTCTACCATAGACTGTTCTCCATCAATATAGGGCTCCAGAGGGCTCCAGAGGGCCCCGTGGGAAAAGTGCCCAGATGATGAGGTTCCTGAGACAGTAATAGGAGTGCTGACTGAGGAACTCTCCCGGGACCCAATCCAAGCTTTTCTCTCCTGACAACTGTGTAAGGATTAAGGCACTTGATCAGTCTCATTGTACTAAAATATACTGGCATTGATCAGGATTGTGTTTGTTTAAACGGAATATAATACAGTAATGCTGGTTTTGAATATAGATCTAGCCTGTGACTGCCTACAACTGAAAAAAAACCAGTGAGATAGTGATCAGTTTGGTTCCTCTTTAATAAATAGAAAGGAAGTGTGGGTTATGATCATTCCATCACAGATGGACTGTTTTATTACAGTCAAGGGACTTTTATTTTCAAAATAAACTGGCTATTGAATGAATGAATGAATGAATGAATGAATGAATGATTGAATTGTGGGTAAATGGATTAAGGCCTTACCAATGACAATGTGTTGATAGTAATCAAACATTTATTAAGTAACAAGTACCAGGCACTTCCCTAGGCACTGGGGAGACAAAAACAGACAAAAATCCCTTAAGCACACATTCTAATTGGAAAGAAAAACAACAAATAATAAATAAGATACTATGTTATCAAGTAATAAATGCTAAAGAGGAAAAATAAGGAGGAACTCAGATTTTTTAAAAATCCCAATAGGGGTGTTTGTCATTTTAGATAAGATGTTCATGGAAAACCTCAATAAGAAGATGGCTTTTGATTTAAGATCTGAATAAATTGAAGGAACAAACTATACCTATTTCTTGGGGAAGAGAATTCCAGGCAGAGGGAATAGCAAGTGTGAAAGTCCCAAGACAGGAGTATTTGCGGAGTGCAAAACGAATAGCAACAAAGTCTGTGTAGCTGGTCAAAAGAAAAAAATAACAGCAATAGTTAGAGCCTTTACTATGACTTGTAAAGTCTGAGTGATTGGGCTTCTTAAAATAGGAAGTCACTGGAGGATTTTCAACAAGGAGTGATATGATATGACTTACATTGTAACAGGATTAGTCTGGGAAGCCAGTGTCTTGGAAAGATCATCAAGGTGGTATTAAATCACTACAAATAATAACAAGGAGTACCATTAAAGAGTTAACCGAGACCTAAAATATCAAAAAATGGGAGAAGTGGACTGGGATAGGAGGCAGTAACAATTGCAACAAAGAGGAGTAGAGGGAAAGAATTCAATTACATGAAGTTTTAACTGAGTGTTTTATGAACAAAAAAGAGAGATAGAAATGGAAGAGGATATTAAAAGGAAGTATGACACCTTCTGACCTCCAAACTCCTTGGCATGGTAGACATAAAAGACAGAAAACACCCCACATGGGAGGACTACAGAGGAGCTGTCAAGAGAAGAGCAGTTTTCCTTTATAGCAAGAACATGAAGGGAATATTCTCAGATGAGGCTCTGGGAAAAGGATATTTAGAACATGATTAGCCTTGTGTTCTTGGGGACAAAGAGAAACAGTTTCAAGATATGGCGAGGCAAGGGAGATAGGTCTAAGAAGATAATGAAATTAAAGAATAGAGAAAGAGGGATGACCCAAGAGTCCTAAACATCTTGTGATGATCCTCTGACACAGAACAGGGATAAAGAGTGTGGTGAGGTTTTTTGCTGCTGGTCCTCCAATACTCATAGCTACTGGAGGAGGTTATTTCCTCACATTCTGGAGGCTGAGAAGTCGAGGATCAAGCTCCTCTACCTGGTCTGGTTAAGGCATTCTCACTGCATCTTCACATGGCAGAGGGTGCAAGGGCAAGCTAACCAAGTGTTTTGGAAGCCTTTTATACAAAAGGTCATAATCCCATTCACAAAGGAGGGCCCCTCATATACTAATCCTCTCTTAAAGCCCCCCCCTACTCTTATCACGTTGGCAGCATTTGAATTTTGGAGGGGACACATCAAACCATAGCACCCACCAAATGGTGGTCTGCAGGGTGCTGACCCCCTTCTGACTCTGCTGATAGTGGACTGCACTATCACTCTAATCCTTTGCCCCGTTACATGGTAGATGGCAGGGTGCTAAGCATATACCCAGAGCAGACAATGCTTTGACTCCTAGTGATAGTGATGTGTGGAAGTGTTCTTATTATGCAAGTTCAGGGAGCTTTGGATACCTGATGCATGAGAGGTTGAAGAAAACATTAGGAATATTTTCTTAGTAAAAACAAATCTTATTCACTGAATACTTATGTGCCAGGCTCTGTGATAGCACTTGATATACATCCTCCTTTAATCCTCTAATACTCTCTACCTCACTTTGATATTACCTCATTTTACAGATGAGGAAATTGTGTTCAGAGCTCCGTGTTCCAGGACAGGAAGCTAGTAACCCAGTAGGTCAGGATTTGAATGCTGGTCTGAAAGTTGCCAGTTTTTGAATTCATTATTACTATGGTCTATCACTTCCAGAGATCATAAAACTACTGCTTGATTAAGAGCTTTCAGTTACTGGGCCAACCTTAACCAACAGTAAACCATGAGAAAACTAACCTTAGCGCTGATAGAAGCCTGTAGCTAACACAAACCTGGGGGCACCTCTGTGGATGAATACCAGCAAACATATCTCAGGTCCAGAGTATTTCCTTTCAAGAGGAAACATCAAAATCCCTCGTTTAAGGGTCTGAGGATCTCAGTCAGTCGCTTTGATCTAATATGACAAGATCTGGGACAGAATCAACCACCTCTATACCTACCCTAGAGAGAGGTGATTCCCAGAATTGGAGAGTCTATCCATACCAATGGAAAACAGAAGGACTGACACAGAAAACTAGGACTAGACCAGCTAAACAAATGTGCCCCTATAGTCGTACACACTTCCTAGTTACCCTGCCTAGAATAGGCAATCCTCCCTTCATCTTGAGACTGACTATAATAGCCCCTGCAAGGAACTGAATAGACAAGGAGTGTGGGCATAGGGTCTCGCCAGTAAAGCACAAGGTATTCCTCAGTCTTGGTCTCCTGAGGACTGAGGCTGACAATACAAGGTGGGAACCCCCCCAAAAAAACAGAATTTATTTATAAAAAATTGTGACTCTTACATGTTTAAACTTCAGTCACCTTCAAAGTACTCTGTTTGATGTAATGCACCTATCGAGATGCTTTTTCACTGCTCAAAACGGTTTTTGAACTCATCAATTTTGATGCCTTTTAGTGCTTCTGCCATTTTTTGTTTCACTTCTTCCACATCAGCAAAATGTTTCTCTTTGAGGATTTTTTTTCATCAGGGAAACGAAAAAAAGTCACTCTGGGTAAGATCAGGCAAATAGGGAGGGTGGGTCATGGAGGTTATGCTGTTTTTGGTCAAAAACTGCTGAACACTCAGTGCAGTGTGGGCAGGTATGCAGGTAAATCACTCATCATAAAACGGGCAAACACGTTGAAAGAATCTCCAAAAAAAAACTTCACTGAAGCCAAATACAGTCTTTCACAACAATTCTAACTGGAACACTGATGCCGATGGGTTGCTAGAACACTTACTTGTGAGGGAATCCTGTACTACAAGGTGCCCCAGCCTCCCAAAATTAATTCCAGTTTTTCTTGGATCCCCACTCATATATTAATAGACAACGCCACCTACTCCAGAGCAAAAATTGCAGCAATACAAAGGCAAAAACTCATAAACTTAATCTCATTAAATGAGTGAAATATTTTCCTGTCCTGAGAACTACTTCTTTTAATTTTTTAAAAGTGTTTTAGTTCCTTTTTACCATTTCTACCTTCCCCTAACTTGACAGTCCACAAATCTACTTGAGAAATGGAAAGTTGTTTAGACACAGAACAGCTCACCACTTGCCTTCTTTTCAACCTATTTTTAGTGACCCTGAAAGTACTCTCTATAAAAAAACAGTTACATGCTCCGATTATTTAAGAGATGTGTTACAGAAACGAGCATAGGAACAGAATTCTTCTACTGATACATCATAACTTGAGATTAATTTCTAATGGAATAATTCTGGTCCCAAGATGTCATTGAAAATCACACAAAGAATATAAAATGCTGCTTAACAAAGTAACTCTCTGGTAAAATATTTATAATGAAAATTGAATACTATACTAAAAAAGTGGGGTACTCTATACTACTGGAAGCCATAGTGACTGCTATTGAGTTGTGGGCATGAGGCCTCACTTCACCAGAGGTACATTCAAGAATTTGTTTTACAAAAAAAAAAAATTAGCTCAGATAACTAACTGCATTGAACAAATGTTCTTCCTGTTCAGTTCCCTTAGGTGCCTGAGAAGTCATTATTAACTCTCCTTGAAATGTTCAGATTACATACATGATTGCATCCACTTGATAGAATTGCAAATCTGTCTTAAACTACCCTGAAAGTTTTTTCTTTTCTTTTCTTTTCTTTTTTTTTTTTTTCACTCTTAAGGCTAATTAGACTAAAGCCCTCCCCAAATTCACTGATTTCCGAATTCCCTTAATCCAGGTGATGAAGCCTTAATTGAATGCTAAATAATTCACAGGTGCCCAAAAAAGTTCCCTCTCTTTAATCTTAGAGTTATGAAAACAAGCCAAAATTCCTGCACTTCTTACAAGAATAAGGATCTGAAGATGCTTCAGCAGCATACAGACCTGGACTAGAATTCTGACTAGTCCCTGGCCAGCCGTGCCTAGCCCAGTCTAGCCTCGTGTTTTCTATAAAGATAATAATGCATATTTCATAGGTATGTACAAAAAAGAAAAGCATGTACCATAAAATGCCTAACATTTAGTAGTTGCCCAAATGGTGATTAAGTCAATTCATTTATCCTGAAGGTCAGCTACAAATGCCTGAGGGGCCAGGCACAAATGGACCAAGGGCAGGCAGCACTCAGTCCCCTACGAGGGCAGCTGTTTCTCAGCGCTACCCAACTGTGATATGGGTTAGATGGCTCCAGTGTTGATGCAACGTCTCCCTTTTCCTTCATTGTGGCAAGTCTGAATTTTTATGTGAAAATATCCCAATATTTAAACGATTGGCTTAAATATTTTTAAAAACACTCTGTAGACACAACAAAACACATCTGCTAGACCAATTTTAGCTGTGGACCATCCACTTTCAAACCAGTTTTCTATGTGTTTCTGTTTTTTGGCTTTTCGTTTTTTACTTAATCAGAAAAAAAAGCCAAAAGCAAAGCAATAAAGAATAGAAAAAAGGAAAGATGATTTCATCACAAAGCACAGAAGGGAGTACCTGTTCTTAACATGACCTGTAGACAAGAAATTTGCTCACCATGGAGCATGGTAGGACTGGCATTGAGACTAATTCTGATTTAAGTAAACTTGGACAAGGGCAGTAGAGTGGTCTCAAGGGCAAAGCATGTGTAGCAGAGAGTTGGGCAATTGTTAGTAGCCAGAGGTCCTTGCCAATACAAGGGACACCAAGAAACACAAGCATCAGACTATATTTGCCAACAGGAAGGCAGTGGCTGTTTCTAAGCCACCCAAATGGAAGACCCATGCTAGCAGGAGGAAGTGGAGAATAGAGGTGGTGCCAGGAGGTACAGGAAACAGAGAACAGGCCAAATAATACTGAGGATAGAAAACAGGTGAGGTTAAAGGAGCATAGCCACCCACCAGTATACATGACAAGGCCTGGGTCTTGGCATAATTTTCAAAGAGATGCCTTAAGTGAGAAACTGAGGCAGAACCTAGTAGAGCAAATATGTGCCTAGTTGTTCCCAAAACTTTAATATTTATGGAGTCTTTTTCTCCCAGTTTACCAGCACTGGGAGTTGATTACAAGGTTTCTAGTTTGGTTGGGTATATTCAGTCAAGTAAATTGACTCAGTTTGTTTTTAATTCACAGGCATACCTTATTTCTGTTAAGCATCAAATTATTCTTAAAAGGTTTGCTTTCAGCAGGTCTCTCAATCAGTATAATTAGTTGAACACCTGTTATGTATACAGAGCTGTGGCCTAGGTGTTACAGTGGAAGACAGAGGAAATAAAAATACAAATTTGTTCTTTACCTCACCCAGCCCCCTCAACCATAACAGCAGCTGAAAATGACAAGAGGGAAATGCTAACTCCCCACTATATTGTGTTCTCTATAATACTGGTGTTCCTGGGCTACTGCCAAGGTCATTCAGGCAGCACCAACATGAGTCTGAGAATCCTCTACTGAATCCCAGCTGCCAAGAATCAAGAAATACTTGACTCTGTTTTCTGGAGTTCTGTATGCCTTAAAACAGAAGCCATTTTCCTCACAGAAGAGAAAGGATGGATTCTCTCTTCCAAATGAGTTATACTTTTCCTCGTAGACACCAAAGCAGTGCTGCTTACGCTCAAAAGTCTGTTTTTTATGTGAAACAGCTTTTCTGGTTTTATCTATAGCCTACCTATTCCACAGAAATAGGAGTCAAGAGACAAATCTGAGTGGTTGCAAGGCTAGCACGCCAGGGAAAGATCACTCCTTCCCGCTGGTTACTCAAGACTAGTTACTGGTCAACCTTGTCTAATTCTCTCTTCCTTTAAGACAAAGGTTCTTCCCAGGAGGTTCCCATAACATTCATGTAATGCATATGGGTAGATTTGCTTCCCCAGTTATGTTCAAATGCTGGACACAAATTATGCACAATCTTTACCTACCATTCCCTGCTCACACCATCCCAAAGGGTTAGAAGAGGAGGAGGTGTCTATCACTTTGTTTTGTTGTCAAGTTCACAAACAAGATGTATAAACTTTGCTAAGTACAAATAATCTGAAGAAAGTTGAAGGCAGAGAATATATAAGAGTTAAATAGATGAGTTATTTGAAGATGATTCATATTTATGCAGGAGCCTAGTAGCTATTTGCTTTCTAGTTCTTTTAGATGTATAGCTTCCTCCATTCCCTTGAATTTTCTCACTCCTCTCAAAGCCAGCAGGAGAGCTCATTGGCTTTGTGTATTTGGTTCTTTCTTGCATTTGACATAGTTACTCTGGTTTCCTAGACAGGCTTTGAAGTGATTTTTTTACACCAGCAATGAGGTGCTGTGTCCCTTTGAAAAGATATGTTCTCTTTCAAATCACTTCAATAGTTGTCAAACTCTGGCATTCACCAAAATCACCTGGGGGACTTGTTAAAACGCATATTTCTGGGCTCTATCCTCACAGTTTCTGATTGAGTAGGTCTGGGGTGGGGGCTGAGAATCTACATTTCTAACACATTCCCAGGTAACGCTGAGGTCACGCTTTGAGAACCAGCATCCAGTTCCTGTGGGTTTCTGAGCTCAGCAGTGTATCACAATAAACATGAAAATGGTATCAGCAAGTTATCATAAACCAGATGCTTGGCTTGTGTATACTTGGTCCCCTCAGAAGGTGTCTCACCTTGAGCCTCCATTTCCAACACCACTGTTTCTTCTTCTGCCCGATTTTGTACACTAGCTTCGGTAATGAAAATTAGCACATGATATTTCTGTAGACTTTTCAGACAACCACCCAGTTTTCATGCCTCTTCATCTGTTGAAATCAGTGACTTGAAAAACAAAGCTTTAGTGCTATTTTCAACCAGCTTTACAAAATATAAAATAGCAGACTGCAGGAGCAGACAGACTAAAGTAACCTTAGGTTTCCTTGCATCCGCAGGGTCAAATGCCTAATTGTACTGCCATAATTACAGTCACCCTTGAGTTCTCCTCATACATTAGGGGTTGGACAGAGAGTTATTAAAAGTCTACTTATAAAAACACTTTGGGTTCAGACTTGGTCTCTGTCAGTCCATCCTAGCAGCCATGTTTTTTAAATAAATTCTAAAGCCCCAAGTAGTCTCAGGGTAATTATAACTATCAGTTAAGATAAACATTAAGACAGTAAAGAAATGTTTATTTTCTAAGCAGAAGACATTTATGCTTTGCTCTAGTTCAATTAAACCAAAGGTTTAATGATGTAAGTGTAATCATTCTGTGAGTTGGGGCCAAGACCCAATGGAGGAACAATTACCAACTGCTCAATCGTTGAAAAACCACAGTCTAACAAACCTGGGGAAAAGACTTAGTGCTTGAAATACAGGAATCTAGACTTTCCTCATTACCCCATCGAGAGAATATGACAGCTCAGAGTTGAGAAATCCTGGCATGATGAGAGGCCAGGTATTTATGAAGCTTCATGCACGTTGGGAAAGCAGCAGCCAGGCATACGAAAGACCATTGTCCAATCCTTTACCTGCAGCAGCCATCTTCACTGGTACAGGTTTTATAGATGCTGCAGATGCTTTTGCTGATGCTGATTTGAAGTTTTCCAAAAGATCCTCTCCTTTTCAGCATCCTCTCTGAAACTAGATGGATCAAAGATTTATAATGTTCAACATTTAGCAAATATTTATCTAGAAACTACTATGTGCCAAGCACTTAATTAAAACTTAACACATGCTAATATTTGTTAACACTTAATTTATTCATCTTATTTAAAATTTTCTCTGCTGTTTTTAGATTCTAGCATGAGAAGCAGCATCCTGGGCAAATCTAGAACAAGAGCTAGATGTCACAAGCTGTCACCTGGGAAATCAACTAGCCTCTGGCTTCAAGTTTCTGCATCTGAAGAAAGATCTGCTGTACCACATCAGCAGTTCTCAAACTAGCATGCCTCAGAATCTCCTGCAAGACTTGTTAAACACAGACTGCTGGGCCTGTTTCTAATTCGGTAAGTCTGGGATGAGGCCGGAGAATTTGCATTTTTAGCAAGTTCCCACGTGGTACTGATGCTACTGGTCCATATTTTACCTAAAGTGTCGCAATTATTGTCTAAAAGTTTTCTATCTTATTAGGTTGCCTTTTTCCAGGTCCAAGGCAGACCTTTTTTGGTCTGTGCTTGTTTGTTTGCTTGTTTGTTTTGTTTAATCTATGGCTGTTGGTATTTCCAGGGTGCCATAGTGTCTTTGGCTATAAGCCTGTGTATGAGGCAAAAAGAAAACTCAGGGAACTTATCTCCGAGTCATTTCTGAGCTCCCGACTCAGTCTGCCTTCTGTTTCTAACCTTCAGAGTCTTATGTTTGCTGTATAAAATATGTGCAGGCATAATGCTAAGTGAAATAAGCCAGAAACAGAAAGACATATATGGTATGATCTCACTTATATATGGAATCTAAGGAACTCGAATTATAGAAGTAGAGAGTAGAATGGTGGTTGCCAGGGCCTTGGGGAGGAGGGTAGAGTACAGAATGAAGAGATGTTGACCAGAGCTTACAAAGTTTCAATTAGACAGGAAGAATACATTTTCAAGGTCTATTACACAGCATGGTGACCATTGATAATAATCATGTATTGTGTATTGCAAATTACTAAAAGAATGAAGTGATGGACATGTTAATTAGTTTGATATAATCATTCCACAATGTATACATACATCAAAACATCATACTGTACCCCATAAATATGTACAATTATTTGTCAATTAAAAATAAAAATTTAAATTAAGAAACAAAAATCGTCCGGAGTGTTTAGTTGTACTTAGCAGGAGAAATAGGGAGAGTACATGTACTCTATCTTCCTGTAAGACATCTCTGAACTGCACTTTGAGAACCACTACTCTCCCATCCTTTCCACTTCTACACTGTGTGATTATGATTTTTTATTTTTTCTTTTGTTTTTAGTTCAAATATAATAATTGTACATACTTATGGGATATAGAGTGCTATTTTGATATATATATACAATGTTTAATGATCAAATCAGGGTAGCTAGCAAATCCATCTCCTCAAATATTTATCATTTTTTGTGTTGTAAACATTTGAAATTCTCTCAGCTTTTAAAAATAGATAATAAATTATAATTAAATATATTCATTCTATAGTGCTGCAGAACACCAGAACTTGCTCCTCCTATCTAGCTGTATCTGTTAACAGCTTCTCCCTATCCCCTCCTCCCTCATCCCCTACCCAGTCTCTAATAACCACAAGTCAACCCTCTACTTCTAGGAGCTCAATTTTTCAAGTGTCCACATTGAGCGAAAACATGACATTTATCTTTTAACTTAATGTGTTTCAGGCTTATCCATGTTGCCTCAGATGGCAAGATTTCATTCTTCTTTATAGCTAAGCAGTATTCCATTATGTATATATTACCACATTTTAATATTATTATAATTTTTAAAGTATCTGTGAATCATGAAGCACATGGCAGAGCAGACACTGAGCAGCATAAAGATGGAGTTGGTTCTCTGGGCCCCTCTGTATTCTTTCTTTTGTTCTGATTAGCACCTGATGAGAACCAGCAGATGTGAGGTTCTTAGGAGCCTCTACTAACTCCCAGCTGCCCAGGTGCACCAACCACACCTGTCCAAACAATGCATCCAAATATGTATTCTGGTTTCCACTATTTGCTAACCTATGACCCATTCTCTGGGGCCTCTCTCCTTGACAGACTTGTCTGCCAAATATTTCTGGGAGTTCTACAGGTGAGCGCTAAATTGCCATCTGCCGCTGAGAAAACAGTTTTATAAGGAATTTTATTTTTCCTTAGCTTAGAGGAGAGATTGGTGATAGTTTCAGATACTTTGATCATCCAAGTCAAAGTTGGTATCACTTCTTACCTGGTTTTTCCACAAAGACTCCCAAACTACATTAGATGGTCTCCCACGCAGACTCACACCCCTTTAGCCACCTTTCAACACTGAAAAATCTGAGTGATCTTGTCAAAATGATATTATCATAGCTTGTTTCGAATGTTTTAATGACCTCCTACAGCTCATAAAACAAATGGTAATATACGTGTTATGTCTAACGTGGCCTGCAAGGCCCAGGCCCTGCCTACATCCTAGCCTCTTCTCACAACGCTCTGTGCTCAGTCACAATGACCTGGGTTAGTATCTTCAACAAGTTTTTTTGGCTCCATATTTCTTCCTAACACTGGGGTATTGGCTCTTTTCCCTGAAGTGCATTCCCTACTTAGCTAGTTAACTCCTACTCATCCTCCTTCAGATATCAACTCAAGGCTTTCCTTGATCTCATAGACCTGGCTGCATCCAGCTGTTACTACTCATTTATAGCACTCTTTCCTTTCTTTCATAGCACCTATTATCAAAAATAATCACAAAATCATGTTTAAAAATACATTATATGTTATTACCAGCACCTATCACAATGCCTGATTCATATGTCATGTTCAATAAATCTCTCTCGGATAACGTATATTCAAGTAGGAAAGACTTTCCCAAATATATGACATTTTAATCATATGTGCTACCAAAAAAAAAAACATCATTTTATTTCACTTCAGTCAGTTTTGCCCAGCACAAAGTAGTTCTTCAAACTTGCTGAAGAGATCAAAGATTTTCATGTTATTTCCTTTGTTAAAGAATGAGCATAGTGGAGTTTTGCTATTTATCAGCGCTCCGTCTGGAGACTTTAGCTAATCCCTCAGACTATGAACAAACTCATAGCATATTATTTATGCCACAAAAATATGGCTCAATTATGACAGATAAGCTTTGACTTTTCAAGCTTCAATGAAATGACTGTTCAGCCTCCTGACTTTAAGTTGAATTTGCATAGAGACTCAGTCACGAAGTTCTTCGGTACATTCTCAATCACTAAGAGAACTGCTGGTTCAGCATTCACTGAAGTTTTGTCTCTTACTTAATGAGCCATTGTAGGGCTAACTAAAGCACTTGTTGAAATTTTACGGATCACTTTTTTTGTGTTCCTTAGAGTATGTATAGTAAACTAGTTCTGGTCAAGGACAGAACACTAGCTAGAAATCATTTGGGATAAATTAAATGTAAGCTATTAAATTCAGCTAAGAAACATCACTTTCTTGACCTTGATGAACAAGCACCTCCATAGGGCCAAACAGTACAAGACTCTTGAAAAACCATAAGCCTCACACTAAATCATAATAATAATTAATATATGAACAAAATCCCAGTTCATTTAAGTGCAATTTTCACAAACTATGCAACATCAACTTGCACATATTTGCAACTACTTTTAAAAGAAAATATGTTGGTCAGGTACGGTGGCTCAAGCCTGTAATCCCAGCACTTTGGGAGGCAGTGGTGAGAGGATTGCCTGAACCTGTAGGTTCGAGACCAGCCTGGGTGACATGGCGAGACCGTGTTTCTACAATAAATCAAAATTATCCAGGCATGGTAGTGCACACCTGTAGTTCTGGCTACTTGGAAGACTGAGGTGGAGGGATCACCTGAGCCCAGTAGGTCGAGGCTGCAGTAGCAGTGAGCATGCCACTGCACTCCAGCCTGGACAACAGAGTGAGATACCAACTCAAAAAAAAAAAGAGAGAGAGAGAGAGAAAAAATATGTTTTAAGGCATTGAATGTATAGAAAAGAGCTAAAGATTGGCAGATATTCATTAAACCAAAAAAAACTTCTATATTATATAAACCACATGCAATGTGACTACTGCAAATGTAGTTATTCAAAGCTGCACCTTGGTGAGCAAAACTGGCTTAGACCACAAGCAAATTCAACTAATCAGAATTTTGTCAATACCTAATTACAAATGGTCGCACACCCAGAGACCTGATCACTAATGGTCACATACCCAGTTCGTATGTGCCAACTATCAAAATTTAGTAACTAGCTACAGTAGTAGTTGCTATAGTGTTTTGTAAATAACATAAATCAATTGAAAAGTATAAGCAATCAAAACATAGCTACCAAAAATTGGGGAAAAAATATGATAAGGCCAGAAAATTTGAACTGGGCCATGCAAAAAAGGGTGAGAGATGATTTCAGAGAAATTACTTTAGACTAAGGCAACAATAGGTAACAGGTATCATTTTAAGTGCCCACTCTGATATCTTAGTGGAGACTGGCTAGAACATTAGGCATAACAGAACTGTTAGGCATAGACTGAACTTAGCAGGAAAGAATAATCAACTTGTAATACCTGCCATGGGCTTGAGAGAAAAGTCTGGGGAGGCAAATTCCATGTTTTGATGTCTTCAACCTAGGATCTCTCTGGTTTCAGAGCTACTTCTGACTCCTTGTCTGCACCTGCAAAGGCATTTGACTCTATATGACGTGATATTTTTCACAAAGAATCAAAGTGCTTTTTGTTTGTTTTAGCAGAATTACTACCTAAGGGCTAATGCATTGTGGACAGTCAAGTTCCACTGAGATGCAGAAGGTTTATCAGCCGATCAGTTAAGGGGCTTGCTGCTAAACATCTCTTCACAGCATGATCAATTCCAGTTCTTGCCTCAGCAGTTTGAAACTACTACACAAGCCTTTGGAGTCAGTCACTATTAGTTAAAAGTGTGATGGTTAAATGTGTAAATGAAGTTCAGTACTTGGTTTATGCATGTGGGTGTTTGCTTCTTGATGTTGTTCTTGATACAAGTTGAAAATTTTAACTGGAAAAGTAAATATAGTAGATTGATACATGTGTAAGTAATGCGAACTTTGCAAATATGAAGAGTTCTTTAGAACTGAGCCTTGAAAAATTAGTATAATTTTTTAAAATTTATTTATTTTAAAGATGTGGGGTACAATTCAGGATTAGGTATACAAATGGTCATTGTACAGGTAAAGTTTGGGCCTGACTTTGGTCCCCACTTTGCCTGGTTTGAGATCAGGTACTCTTATTGATTAAGTGTGCCCCCCAACCCAGGCAATGTCCCTCTACTGCCAATCCCTTTCTTACAGTATTATAATAATTGTTCAGGGTCCGCTTATGAGTGAGAACATGTGGCACTCAGTTCTTTGCTTCTGTGATAGATAGATCACTGAGTATAACAGACACTAAATCTATCCAAGTTGCTCTGAAGTTCATAATTTTGTCCTTCATATTGCTGTATAATATTCCATTGTGTATATGTACCACTTTTTTTAATCTAGTCTACTTTAAATGGGCAGCATGGTTGGTCCATGTTTTTGCTATTGTGACTAATGCTGCAATACACATGTATGAGTAAGTATCTTTTGTGTAGAATGATCTGAGTTCCTCCAGGTATATTCCAAGTAAGGGGATTGCTGGATCATATAGAAGGTCAATTTTTAGATATTTTAGGAATCACCACCACATTGTTTTCCACAGAAGTTGTACTAGTTTACACTCCCATCACAGGGTAGAAGTTTTCCTTCTCCCCCCACATCCTCTCCAGCATCTGTTGTTTTTTGAGTTATTGATGATGGCCATCCTGACTAGAGTTAGGTGGTATCTCAGTGTGGTTTTAATTTGCATTTCTTTAATGTTTAGTGAGGCAGAGCATTTTTTCATGAATCTATTGGCTGCTTGTATGTCTTTTGAGAAGTGTCTATTCATATCTTTTGCTCACCTTTTAAGCGGGGCTATTTTTGTTTGTTTGTTTGTTTTTTCTTTTTGGCACTTTTGAGTTCCTTATAGATCCTAGATGTTAGGCCTTTGTCAGATATACAGTTGGAAAATATTTTTTCCCAGTCTGTCAGTTGTCTCCCAGCTCTCTTGATCGTTTATTTTACTTTGCAGAAGTTTTTCAGTTTGATGAGGTCCCCACTTAACTATCTTATCTCTTAAGGGCACTTGGGGTTTTGATCAGGAATTGGTTGCCAGTTCCAATTTTCATAATGGAGTCTCTTGCATTTTCTAAGGTTCTTATAGTTTGAGGTTTTATTTTTAAGTCTTTGATCCATTTAGAGTTGATGTTTGTGTGTGGCTTTAGATAGGGGTCTTATTTTAATCATCTGCATGTGGTCATCCAGTTTTCCCAGCACCATTTACTGAATAGGATCTCCTCTCCTCAGTGGTTGTTAGTGGAACCTTTGTCAAAGATGAGTTGATTGAGAAATTGAGGTTTTGCTATCTCTAATCTGTTCCATTGGTCTGTATGCCTGTTCTTGTACCAATACCAGGCTGTTTTGAGTGTTGTGGCCTTATAATAACGTTTAAAGTCTGGAAGCGGGATACCTCCCACTTTGTTTCTTTTGCTGAGGATTGTTTTGGCTATCCGTGGTCCTTTATGTTTCCATATGAATTTCTATATTGTCATTTCCAAGTCTGAGAAGAATTATGTTGGTAATTTCATGGGTGTTGCATTAAATCTGTAGATTGCTTTGTGTAGGATGGATACCTTAACAGTGTTGATTTGTCCAACCCATGAGCATGGAATATTTTTCCATTGTGTTATCTTTCGCAAAGATTCAGGGCACAAAACCGACATGCGAAAGAGCAGCATTCTTATACACCAACAACAAACAGGCACAGAACCAAATACAAAGTACAATCCCATTTACAATAGCAACAACAAAAAAAAGAAATATCTTGGCATCTTCCTACCAGAAAATTTAGTAGAATTTTAAAAGCAAGTTGGTGGTTAAAAAAGAAAAAGCAAGCATTTCAGACTGAGCAGCTGTGGAGAAAATGTTTTTTTATTTTTAGTCCCTGCTGCTTCCTCCAAAGATCCTGGCTGCTTTACCAATACAATCATGAGCCACATAATGACATTTCAATTGACAACTACGTATATAACAGTGGTCCCATACAATTGCAATGAGGCTGAAAAATTCCTGTCACCTAATGAGGTCATAGCCATCATAATGTCATAGTGCAATGCATTATTCACATCTGTGGTGATGCTGGTGTAAACCCACTGCACTGTCAGTCACATAATGGTGTAGCACATACAATAACATACAGTATATAACACTTGATAATGGTAATGAACTATGTTACTGGTTTATGTATTTACTATACCAATTGTTCTTTTAAAGTGTACTTCATCTACTTAAAAAGAACTTAGTTGTAAAACCGCCTCAGGCAGGTCCTTGAGGAGGTATTCCAGAAGAAAGTATTTCTATCATAAGAAATGACAGCTCCACGCTTTTTATTTCCTCCGAAGACCTTCCAGTGGGATAGGATGTGGAGGTAGATGATAGTAATGTTAATGGTCCTGACGCTATGTAGGCCTAGGTTAATGTGTGTGCTTGTGTCATTTTTAACAAAAGTTTAAAAAGTAAAAAAAAATAAAGTTTAAAAATAAAAAAATGCTTATAGAGTAAGGATATAAAGAAAAAATATACAAAAGATTCAAAAAGTTAAAAAATTACGTTAATAAAATTGCACTAAGCTATAGTTAATTTGTTATTGAAGAAAGAAAAATATTTTTGATAAAAAATATTTAATAAAAATATTTTGATAAAATGTCTCCACTGGCAGGAAGTATTCTTCTAGAGTCGGCGGGGGAAGGTCTCATAGGCAAAAAGGCATGAAGGTACAGAAGAAATCTCTATGTTAGTAGTCTTCATATTCACTCTTAGTCATGGCAGTTTGCTAAAGTAATTTAGTGTAACATAAGTGTACAGTGTTTATAAAGTCTACAGTAGTGTATAGTTAGTACTATCTTAAGTGGTACACTTCCATCTTTTATAGAAGCAGTGCCTGGGAGAGGGATTCTCGTGTGCATTCAAGTGATTTGTTGGGGGAGTTCCTTCAGGAGAAGGGGCATCAGGGAAACAGGATAGGGCAGGGAACAAAACAAAACAAGACCATGCTCTCGGCTGGGTACCAGCCTGACCCCTGGGGACTTTCTAGGGTAAAAATGGTACTACAGAAATAGTTGCACCTTGAGGGAAGAGGACACACTTGCCAAATCCATTTACCAAGGTCAGTTCTCAGTAGGGGATATGTGTGATGATTACCAACACTCAACAGCCACCAAGGGACCTGGGTGGGACACCAACAACACCACAGTAGGCATTATCATTGGCAACTGGTCACCTATAACTGTTTCATTAGTCAATTGATTTCTCCTGTTTCACCTTCTGTTCTAGTCCAGGGGTTGACAATATTTTATGTAAAAGTCTGTATTTTAGACTTTGCAGACCACATATCATCTCTGCCAACAACTACTCAACTCTGCTGTTGTAGTGCTAAAGCAACTATAGACAACACATACACGATTGAGCTTGCCTGTGTTTCAATAAATTACAATATTTACAAAGACAGGCAGCAAGCTAGATGTGTCCCACAGGGTTCTGATCCCTGCTCTAGTCCATCTCCCCCATCTCCAATTCCTGACTTATTTTTTATTATACTCCTTTGCTACCTTTTTTACGTAACCAATGAAATTGTGTCCTTTAATTCCTTCTTCTCTCTCCTTACCACTCTCTTTTTTCTGTACCGCCTCCCAGTTATCTTTTCTATTCCTCTATTCATTCTCTTATTCAACTTCTGAAATACAGTTTTATTTAAAGCACCTCACGCAGCTGCTTAATAAAGTTTCCAGTTTTTTCTTTCAATAACTTCCTTCCTTCTTTTTTTTAACCAACATATCTCTTTTATTTCTTCACTTATTTCTAATTCATCAGTATATTTATATATCCTAAAAGCAAGTCCTCTCAAGTTGGTCTTCTAGACTACGGCAAAAACATTGTACACACATACCAGTAACAATTTTGTACTTATTCCAAATGCCTGCAAGAATCCACGTTTTCTGTTTGTCTTTCTTCAGTTTATCCATTTGTTTGGTACTATGAAAATACCCCTCACCCCTCAGCTCTTGGAGTGGTTGGCTGGGAATATGTGACAAAGTGAGCTGGCTGGTTCACTCTTTGCAGTGAGCAGTTTCTGGTCTTTACCCCATTGTGTGTGTGGTATGTGCTGTGATGTGAAAAAAATGTCAGAAGGCACTGATACATGTCATCCAGCATTGACATATTCATCCTTTTTTGTTTTCATTTTACATTTTGAAAAACTGGTATTCATACCTTGGACTATTAAGATTTAGAGAATTTAAAAACTCAAACTCCCTCTGCTCACAACTGCCAGTGCTGATGTAATTTAGACCTCTTATGGGTAATCTTACCCCAATCAAAGGAATTGGTTAGACCAAAGAAGCCTCAGAAGGGCAGAATTTGTTCATTATTAATCCCCTATATGTTCTTCCCAGGGACTCCTATAACTCCCATACTTCAGCATATCACACAGGCTGCCACACTGAATTATGGTGTTCTTCTCGTTGATTTCTCCTGCTTGACTATAATCTTTTTAAGAGCAAGGGATTATTCATTGTTGCACCCTGATTGTCCTGTACCTACCACTGCAGTAGCCTCCTAACTAGACTCTGCTGTACTGTTGCTTTCCTATGACCATTCTTCAAGTTTGAGAAATGTTTTTAAAATGGAGCACAGGTAAAGCAACCCCCATGCTTAAAACCCTCCAAGGGTTGAAAATGTCCTACATCTTGATTGTGGTGATGGCCATAAGGACTTAGGCCTTTGTCAAAATGTATAAAACTACCTACCTAAAAGGGATACATTTTACTGTATATAAATCACACCCCAATAAACCCAACTTAAAGTTAAAAAATTAAAATTTCCAGTGGTCTGCCGTTGTACTTAAAATCTACACTGTACCTCGGCTAACATGGTTATATAACTTAGGGTCCCATAGAAAACAGATGACATTCAAATTAGGACTAAGTTGTAAATAGTTTATTGAATTCTCCTCAAAAGTATGGCCAGGCTGGCATGAAGTTACAGGTACAGTGGAGTCCCCAGAGCTGGTAGCAGTGGGGTGCAGTTAGCATCCCAGGCCTGAAAAGAAGGCGTGGCTACTATTACCTGAAGACAGAAAGGCTAGGGAGAGATGAGGCTTCAGATAAATATGCAGGCCCATCTCCTGTTTGGGTCCTCATTGGCTGGACCCAAAGAGAAGGCACAGGGCAAGAGAAAGTTGCCCCAGGACACACAGCAAGGTGAAGAGTAGATCTAACGAGGTGAATGGGGAGATATTAGTAATTAGTGGCAAATGGCCTGGCTCCTCTTTCCCTCTACAACTTCATATTCAACTCCCCACAAAAGCCATTCCTCTTTCTCACTATGTTCCGGTCACACTGGCCTTTTCCTGTTTACCTTAGGACCTATACAGTCACTTATCTCTGTGCCTAAAGTTTTCTACTTCTAGATCTCTCTGGTCTCTTTCTTAACATTGAAACTGCCCTCTCACTCAAAAGTAAAGCCCGCCCCCAAGCTTCTCCTCAGCACTCATCTCTGAAGTCTTCTTGGCTATTTATTTACATATACATTACTTTTTTATTAAAAATGTATATATGTATTAAAATATACAACAGGACATTTTTATATAAATATTGAAATGATTACTAAAGTCAAGCTAATTGATGTTCACACAGTTCCTTTTTTCTGTGGCAAAGGCACAAAAAATCTACTCTTTTAGCAAATTTTCAGTATTAACTACAGTCATCACACTGTACATTAGATCTCTAGACCTTACCTTCCTACATAACTACAACTTTGTACCCTTTGACCAAATCTCCCCATTTCTCCACCTGCTCTCTCTCCTATGGATTGGACCTATCTAGATTCTACATGTGAGATCACACAGCATTTGTTTCTCTATACATTACTTTCTATCTTTCCAACGCCTAGAAAAGTGTCCATACTGGGGGCCTAAGTGTTTGAAAGAAGGAAAGAACAACAAGAATAGCCCTTCTGTCTTGTGTCATTAGTCTCCATTCATCGCTAGTCTGTCAGTGCAGAGAGGTGAACTGTTGAGATGGGAAGGGAGACAAGTGAGTGGAGCACACCATGGTGAGGAAGTCAGGGCTAGAACAGACAGATATAGCCAGGATGCCCAGAGATTCATGGGGAAGTTATTCTTTTAGCTTGTTCAAAATTAGAAGAAACCACTCTCTACATATAAAACAACAGCCAAGCCACAGTCAAGGTAAGATCTAAACAGTAGGCCAACATGGGTCAAATCATACACACTCAATAAATATTTGACCAATATTCTGAGTCACTGAAGCTCTGCCAGGAAAGGGACAATCTCCTTCTCTAAAGGAAAAAATAAAAGATTATGAGAAAAATAGTCTCTGGTTTCCTAGTGTAGTAATATTTAGTCAGTTAGTTGTACAGTAAGTTAAAAGTCTTTTAACAAGGTTAATTTAAAATAAATATCTATGTTTTTAAGAAAGCTTTATTTTTAGGTTATTTGTATGCTTTATTTCTAAAAACAGTTAACTGAGGCAATTTCTTTTTCATTTAAAAAAATTCAATCGCAAAAAATATCTCCTCCAAACCAGGACCTGTTTATTTCTTGCTGTCTTTTAGTTATTATTTTCCTTTATTGTTTTCTAGAGAAAATTACACTGCAAATTTTTTTTCAGCATTTACTCAATTTTGTTCAGAGCTGCTAACTTTTATATACAATCATTTTCCTATTTTGCTACAGAGCAAATTTCATAAATTGCAAAAATGTGAGCATTTTGAATAAAGGTTTCCTCAAATAATTTTCTAATATGGAATAGTCTCTCATCCTAAGCATTCCCTGCTTTTTAAAAGAACTGGCTATTCCAAACATTGATTGGGATTTTTCTTCATGTAGTTTAGAAGACAGCAACATTGATTGCACTGGGCTTCTCTTGTTTACCACCTTTTCATTTGTGATGGGCCATCTGGGTATTCAGTGTTTAGTTATGTGTGTCTAGACTCTTTGAGGAAGATAGTTTATTTGTCAGGCTGCAAATACCCAGAGAGCTGGTAACAATTTTCTTTCAACAAGCAATTGTCAGGCTTCTTCTGGCTTGGAATGATATGAACCCAAATCCTCCTAGGTGGCACTCTTGGTCAGAGAAAAAAATGACATAAGAGACCCAGGACCTGATGTGAATCCAAAATTTAGCTCCAATCACAAAACAAAGAGGTTAACCTGTAGGGCAAGATGGCTGCAGCGTCACGTACAAACCTTACTTTTCTTTTCTCACTGGCATGTCTCCTCAAGAGGCTATCTAAAGAGGAAGACAGGGTTGGGTACCCAGAAAATGACCTTGATAGGGCCCTCTCAATCAGATTGTATACTCTGGTACTAATAGCAGCTGCCATTGAATGAGGGCTGAAAATGCAACATAAATTAGTTCCACAGCTTAGTTAAAATGAGAGAAATAAATATTATCTCAATTTTTCAGAGAAGAAAATTGAGGATTACAGAGGTGAGATAAATTATTTCTAGTTAAACAAGTGGCAGAGCCTGAATCTGAGTCCCAAGTCACACCGTGGCATGTGATCAATCCCCTATGGAAGCAACTGAGCTCACTTCCCCAGGGCCACATGGTGGAGCTGGGTTATGCCCCAGGACTTGCAGCATGGAGCTATTATTACCTTTAGTTCCAAAGGAATGGGAAGAGGGGATGAGTTTCGAAACCAGAAAGAAAAGAGAATCACATAGAGTCAACCATATTGAGATGATTAAATAATTTTAAATTAAGGGACATAGCCTGAGGCTACCCTGCAGGAAGAAATCCAAGTAAATACTGACTTTGCTCTCATTGCTTCCTCACTCGTATATTGTGTGGGCCCTCTAATGGTCAAACCCAACTAGGCACAGAGGGCACATAAGCCATGCTGATACACTGCACACAAGGTAGCCTCCAGGCAGGGAGCAGAGTGGAGAAGTGTGGTGAGTGGATGTGGAGGGCAACTAACAGAGACACCTAGTGACTCTATGAAAATACATGTCAGTGTTAGTGCAAGAGTGCTCATCAGTCTTCACCTATCATCTTCCATTACTGTCCATTCTTTCTTTGGTTTCATTGTGATCCTACTACGTGTTATTATTCACCATTCTATTATTTATGGAATAAAATGAGGCATTAAAAACCTGTTGAAGATACTGCTAATTGATTGTAGCTATTTTTTTCACTAAGCTTGTATTTAGCTTCAAAATCCCTCTTAACATAATAGTCCAGGTAGCCACCCTGAATCAATTGGCATTGACTTGATATGGCAAAAATTTGTGCTCTCATCTATTCAGTAAATCTGTTATCTACCCACTTACTTTACAATAGTGGAGGAAAAACAGAGCATGATTAATATAATTAGAATAAAATAATAAATCTCATTTTGAAAAAGTTCAAAGAAAAACAAGAATGAAAAGATACTTTTTCAGTCTTTGTAGACTCTAGCAAGGAAAAAAATATGAAATACAAGTGGTAGCCACAATTCTTATTTCGAGAATTAGTCATGCAACCAAAGCTGGTATGGAAAGTTTTCTCAAGATACCATAAATGAGGTGGCTTATAAACAACAGAAATTTATTTTCACAGTTTTGGAGGCGGGAAAGTCCAGGGTCAAGATGTCAGCAGATTTGATGTCCAAAGGAAGCCCAGTTCCTGGTTTATAGATGACTCCTTCTCGCTATTTCTTCACATGGTGGAAGAGATTAGGATCTCTCTGGTGCCCTTTTTATAAGGGTGCTAATCCCATTCATGAGAAAGACACCCTAATCACCTAATCACCTTCAAAAAGCCCCATCTCCTAATACTATCACCTTGGGTGATAAATATGAATTTGGGGCAAACATACGCATAAATATTAGAACACAAACATTCCGTTCATTGCAGTGCTGTTGCTGAGCTCTTATTATTTAACATCTGCAGTGCCCTAGACACTGTGCTAAATGCTTTACACAGTTATCTTATTTAGTCCTTATGGCAATCCTTATAGGATTTTCTCCATTTTATAGTTGAGGCAGTTGAGGCTTAGTAAGATTAAATATTAATAACTTTCCCAAATAGGTGGATAAATGGTAGAGATTACACACAAACTCAGATTTGGCAGATACTAAAGCCCGTGTTTTTGACCTCTAGGCAATATGACTTATCTTTCTGTCATTCTCTTGTTTTTGGCAAACAATTTTGCTGGTTGGAGAACAAATGATGTCACTCCTCTAATCTCTCCCTCCTTCTTTCCCTCACAACTTAATAAAAATCCTAGACTTGTGTCTGTTTCTCTAAGTGAAAACAAACACTACTGTTTATGCCTATAACACTCATGTCTTAGATGCACATGTGGGAAGGCCCTTGGAATCATGCACCATATCACACATCTACTAGGTCTAGTCCTCACCCAGAAACTTGAGGAAATCACTACAAAGGATGGTCCAGCAGCTGGCTGGCATTATCTCATCCTTTATGGAGGCTGGCGGAAACACAGACAGATGAAGTGTTATGCAACGTAAAGAAAGCCAGGGCCTTCTCAGGTTGGGTTTTATTCACAGATACCCAGTGAGTTAATTCTATGTGTAAAGCACTGCACTAAATGCTGGGAGTATTAAAATGATGTCTTTATCCCTGCTGCTGTCAAGGTTCTTAAAGACATCAGAACAGTTCAGAATTCTACAATGCACATTTTCCAGTGTCATTTATCATCCTTGGGCAATGTTAAGTTCATTCAGGGACCAACACACATCTCATCAAACTTGGACTGGAGTGACCTGTTTCCTCATTGTCCTTGCCAGCAACTTTTGGTTGGTATGTCTTTTGAAGGAGATGCAAATCTTGAGTGTGTTCCCTCTTGCTACTTTCCTAGTTTTGTGGTCTTCAACATCATTCCTGGGCATGGAATACACTGAACAGTGAACAGACTGAGAAGTCAAGTGTCCTGGGTTTATAGACAAGGAAGCTGAGGCTTAGTAAGATTTCTATTCTGCTATTTACTCTGTGTTTTTCTGGGAAAGTCACTTTCTCTCCCTGGGTTTTAGATTTTTAGGTGACAATAGCTTCTACAATCTGTGGTTTTACAGTTAGCATAGACACTCATACATTTTTCTGGAAACAGGCTATGGCAAATATTTTAACAACATCTGTTTTCCTTGACAGGAGGAATCTTTCTGTAGTTGTTATGGTTACTAACAGCTTTATCGCCTATGGAGGGCCAGCCACTGTCAGGGTTTGTCTAGCTTCTCGCTATTCAGGCATTGATATCACCTTGGAGCTTATTAATAATGAGTAATCTCAGACCCTAGCCAGACCTGCTAAATCAGAATTTACATTTTTGAAAGATCCCCAGGTAATTGACCCATACATTACAGTTTGGAAAGCACCAAGTCCAATGCCCACAAGAGCTGTATTGATTCCTAGGGCAATTAAATCAGAATCACTACAGTTGGGTTCTGGGCACTCAGGTGCCAGGCGAATTTTAACATGCAGCTGGAGTTGAAAATCTCTGAATAGTCTCACATAGAGTGGAATATTGGGGCAGAAGATGAATATCTAATTTAGCCTGGAAGAAGACCAAGACAGAGAAAGTCTTCTGGAGGAAATGCCTGAGTTGTTTGGAGAACACATAGAGTCAGCTAGGGAGGGTGGAGAGGAAGGGCACCCCTGGTGTCCTGACCCACAATGGAGGGAACTGCAAGTTGGCATAGCTGGAACACAGGGCTGGGGTGCTGTGGGAGATGATGCTGGGGAGAGGCAGGGTCACCTGTGCCAAGCTTGGGAGTTTACACTTCATTTCAGAGGTAGTGGAATGGGAATGGATGATGGCTGAAGAGATTGTCTTAAGCAGGGACTGATGTGCTTATATTTGGATTTTAGGACGCTCTTTATTTCCCCCCAGCAGATGTGGCAGACTTTTTGAAGGTGGAAGAATACAAAGGAAGAAAGACCACTCTGGAGACTATTTCAAATAAGAAACAAATTAATGTGAGTGTTGGAAAGGATGGAGAGGAAGAGAGAAATTGGTAAATACTTAGTTGGTGACTAGTTTTATGAAAGATAACAAAAGAGAAGTTTAGAATGACTCCAAGACTTCTGGTGTGAGAGCTGGGGGGTGGTGGTATAGTGCAAGATATAGGCTATGATTGAATGTTTGTCTCTTCCAAAACTCATGTAGAAATTTAATTGCCATTGTAACCGTATTAAGAGGCGGGACCTTTGAAAGTTAATTAGACCACGAGGGCTTTGCCCTCATGAGTGGGATTAATGCCTTTATAAAAGCACAAGCTTGGTTCTTTTTTGTCTTTTTGCTTTTCTGCACATGTTGATGCAGTAAGAAGGCCCTCACAGATGCCATTGCCTTGATATTAGACTTCTCAGCCTCCAGAACTGTGAACCTATACATTTCTGTACTTTGTAAATTATCCGGTCTATTGTATTTTGTTATAGTAGCATTAATGGACTAAGACAATATCAATAAAATATAGGGGAAAGAACAAGATTGGGTGGGAGTAAAGAAAGAAAGAAAGGAGGAGAAGATGAGATGGGCCAGATCTTTGACATGTTGAATTTAAGTTGCCTGTAGGATAAGTAAGTGAAGACTCAGAGGGTAGCTGGATAGCAAATTGGATCTGGACTAGAAATACAGATTTGAGATTTATTCACAAATAAAAAAGCAATAAAAAATAAGGATTAGAATTTATAGGTATTCTTACAGGGAGAGGGTAAAAAATAAAAAAAAGTGGAGAACCTAGTGTAGGAAATCAATCATTTAAAGATTAGACGAAGAGAAAGGTCATTTGCAGACTGAAGAAGTAGTCAGGGAGGAAAGTAGAAAATGAGAAGAGAGAGTTTAGTCCAAAGAGCACCAAAGGATGTTGCTCAGAGGTCAAGAAGGATATAAATGAAAATTTCTCCTGGACTTGACATCAGATGATTGTCAAGACAATTGATGATTGCTGATAATATTCGCATGAGCAGTTTCATTAGTATGCCAGAGTTAGATTCTCACTTGATCCTTAATGGCTTGCATTCAAGCAAATTATTTTTAATTTCTTTTTTTTTTATTTTAATTTTGAAGATGCGGGGTACAATTCAGTGTTAGGTATACAAATTTTCCTTATGCAGGTACCTTTGTGAATAAGGTGTACTCCCCCCTCCTGGCAGTTTCCCACTACTGCCAATCCTTTCTTATAGTATTATGATAATTATTCAAGGTCCACTTATGAGTGAGAACATGTGGTACTCAGTTCTTTGTTTCTGTGATATATCATTCAGTATTATAGACTGAATGTCCATCCAAGTTGCTGTGAAATTCATAATTTTGTCCTTCTTTGTGGCTGCGTAATAGTCCATCATGTATTTTTTTAATTCAGTCCTCTTTCAATGGGCAGCATGGTTAGTTCCATTGTAAATAATGCTGAAATAAACATACGTGTGCAGGTATCTTTTTCATAGAGTGATTTAAGTTCCTCTGGGTATATATCCAGTAGGAGAATTGGGGGGTCATATGGAAGGTTGATTTTTAGATCTTTTAGGAATCACCAAACTGTTTTCCACAGAGGTTGTACTAGTTTACACTCCCACCAACAGTGTAGAAGTGTTCCCTTTGCCTGCATCCTCTCCAGCATTGATTGTTTTTTGAGTTATTGATGATGGCCTTCCTGACTGGAGTTAGGTAGTATCTCAGTGTGGTTTTAATTTGCATTTCTTTGATGACTACTGAGGCTGAGCATTTTTTCATGTATCTGTTGGCCTTGTAGATGTTAGGACTTTGTCAGACATACAGTTGGCAAATATTTTTTTCCCAGTCCATGGGCTGTTTCCCTGCTCTCTTGATGGTTTCTTTCTTTTATTTTTGAGATGGAGTCTTTGTTGCCCAGGTTGAAGTGCAGTGGCACCTTTCCAGCCACAGCAGCCTCATCCTGCTGGGCTCCAGTGATCTTTCCGCTTCAGCCTTCCAAGTAACTGGGACTATAGGCATGAGCCACCATGCTTGGCTAATTTTTTGGTTTATTGTAGAGACAAGGCCCCACCATGTTTCGCAGGCTGGGCCTAGGCAGTGCTATTGCTTTGGCCTCCCAAAGTGCTGGAATTACAAGCTTGAGTCACTGCGCCTGGCTCTTGATGGTTTCTTTGGCTTTGCAGAAACTTGTCAGTTTGATGAGGTCCCACTTGTCTATTTTATCTCTTATGGCATGGGCACTTAGGGTTTTGATCAGGAATTGGATCCCAGTTCCATAAGAGTGTATCTTGCATTTTCTTTTTTTTTTTTTTTGAGTTGGAGTCTCACTCTGTCACCCAGACTGGAGTGCAATGGCCACTCCCGGCCACCGCAGCCTCGACCTGCTGGGCTCCAGCGATCCTTCCGCCTCAGCCTTCCGAGTAGCTGGAACTACTGGCGCGCACTACCACGCCCAGCTGATTTTTGATTTATTGTAGAGATGAGGTCTCGTCAAGTTGCCCAGGCGGGTCTCGAACCCGCGGGCTCAGGCAATCCACTCACCTCAGCCTGTAATCCCAAAGGGCGGGATTACAGACTGAGCCACCTAGCCTGGCTGTATCTTGCATTTTCTAAGGTTCTTATAGTTTGAGGTTTTATGTTTAGGTATTTGATTCATTTAGGGTTGATTTTTGTATATGGTGATAGGTGGGGGTCTTGTTTTAATCTTCTGCATGTGGTCAGTCAGTTTTCCCAGGACTATTTACTGAATAGTTTTTCTCTCCCCAGTGGTTGATGGTGGTGGCTTTGTCGAAGTTGAGTTGGTTGAGAAATTGAGATTTTGCTTCTAGAATCGCTATCTTGTTCCATTGGTCTATATGCCTGTTCTTGTACCAATATCAGGATGTTTTGATTATTGTAGCTTTATAATAAAGGTTAAAGTCTAGGAGGGTGAAACCTCCTGCTCTGTGTTTTTCGCTGAGAATTGTTTTGGTTATTTGTGGTTGTTTATGTTTCCATATGAATTCCTGTCTTTTCATTTCTAGGTCTGACAAGAATGCTGCTAGTATTTAATGGGTATTGCGAAAAATCTACGAGTTGCCTTGGGGATGATGGACACCTTAACAATGTTGATTCTTTCAATCCATGTGCCTGGAATAGTTTTCCATTTGTTTGTGTCATCTTTGATTTCTTCGAGTGGTGTTTTGTAGTTTTCATTGTAAAGGTCTTTTGCTTCTCTAGTCAGGAAGATGCCGAGATATTTCAATTTTTTTGTGGCTATTGTGAATGGGATTCAGCTTTTTATTTGGGTTTTTGTTTGTTTGTTTTTGGTGTATAGGAGTGCAACTGTCTTTTGCACATTTATTTTATACCCTGAGACTTTGCCAAAGTCCTTTATCGGTGCAGGAAGTTTTTGACAGATTCTCTTGGGTTTTCAAGGTATAGAATCATGTTGTCTGCAGAGAGGGATAACTTGACTTCCTCTTTTCCTATTTGGACACCCCTGATTTTCTTCTCTTGTCTGATTGCTCTAGCTAGAATTTTCAATACCATGTAGACTTCCAATACTATGTTGAACAGGAAGGGTGAGAGTCGGCATCCTTGTCTTGTTCTGGTTTTCAGGGGAAATGTTTCCAATTTTTGTCTGTTTAGCACTATGCTGGCTTGTGTTTCTCATAGTTGGCTCTTACTATTTTGAGGTATGTCCCATATGCCTAGATGTTCGAGGGTTTTTATCAAGAAGGGCTGCTGGATTTTATCAAAAGCTTTTTATGCATCTAATGATATAATAATGTGGTTTTGTCTTTACATCTGTTGGTGTATTTAATTATATTTATGGTTTTGCAGATATTGAACCAGCCCTGTATCCCCGGGTAGAAGACTACTTGGTCATGGTGGATGATTTTTGAGATGTGATATTGGATTCAACTTGCTAGAATCTTGTTGAGAATTTTAGCATCTATGTTCATCAAGGATATTGGCCTGTATTTCTCTTTATTTGTTGGATCTTTACCCAGTTTGGGTATCAGTGTGCTGTTAGCTTCATAAAATGATTTGGGAAGAGTTCCATCTTTCTTTATTGCTTGGGATACTTTCAATAGGATAGGTATCAACTCCTCCTTATATGTTTTGTAGACTTCTGCTGGAAGGTCATCTGGTCCAGGGATTTTTTTGTAAGTAGTTTTCTTATGACATGGTCAATTTCCTGGGTTGTTATTGGTCTATTTAGGGTCTTATTTCAACCTGGGGAAGTTGTATGATGTCAGAGAGTCCTCCATTTCACTTAGGTTTTAAGTTTGTTTCCATACAACTGTACATAGTAATCTCTGATAATATTTTTATTACTTCAGGGTCAGTTGTGACTTCATCTTTTGCATTTCTTATTGTGTTTCTTGGGTTTTTTCTCTCTTTTTCTTTGTCAGTCTAGCTAGGCATTTATCAATCTTGTTTATTCTTTCAAAGAACCAAAGATCCTTTCAATGTGTTGATTTTTTTTTTGTATTGTATTTTTGTCTTCTATACCTCAAATTTGGTCTTTTATTTTGGTGATCAGGATTCTTCTACTGAAATCAGGGTTTTGGTGGTATTGCTTTTCCAGCTTCCTTAGATGATTTGTTAGGCTGTTAACATGTGATCTTTCCCTTTTCTTCATGTGTGTTCGTAGAGATAGAAATTCCCCTCTTAGTACTGTTTTCATGGCATCCCAGATGTTTTGATAAGATGTTTCTTCATTTTTATTTGTTTCCAGGAACTTTTAATTTCTGTTTTGATTTCCATGTTGATTCAGGAATTGTTCAGCATCATGCTGTTTAGTGTCTATGTCTTTGTGGGTTTTGGGGAACTTTGTTGGTGTTGATATTTATTTTTATTCCACTATGGTCTGAGAAGGTGCATAGAAGTATTTTAATGTTATGAAATTTGTTTATGCTTGATTTATGACTGAGGTTATGGTCAATCTTGAATACATTCCATATAGTGATGAATAGAATGTTTATTCCATGGTTGTTGGTTGATGTGTTCTGTAGGTATCAATTAAGTCTGTTTGGTCAAGCATCACGTTGAGGTTCCAGATCTCCTTTTTTTATTTTTTGTCTTGATGATCTGTCTAGGGTAGTGAGTGGGGTATTTAAGTTCCCAGTCTGATAATATTAGAATCAATACCATTTTTTAGTTTACCTAAAAACTACTTTATGAAAGTTGGTGCTCCTGTGTTGTGTGCATATATGTTTAGCATGGATATTTCTTGTTGATAGATTGAACCTTTTATCATTATGTAGTGACCTTTGTTATCTTTTTAAATTTTTGATAGCTTAAAGGGTTTTTTTGTGTGATATTAAGATCACAACTCCTGATTTTTTTGTGTGTTCCGTTCACCTGACAATTTGTTTTCCATTCTCTTACTTTGAGTCTATGAGTGTCCTTTCTGGTAAGATGAGTCTCTTGGAGACAATATATTGTTGTATCATATTTTATCCAATTTGCCATTCTATGTCTTTTCAGTGGTGCATTTAGTCCATTCATATTCAGGCTAATTATTGAGATGTGAGAGTTTATCCTTGTCATGAGGTTCTTATAGAGTTTGTTGTTGTTGCTGCTGTTTATTTATTTGTTTGTTGTCTTTATTTTGATTTTTGAGTTAATTTATGTGTTTTTTCAATCTTTTCCCTGCATTTTGGGAAGGGCATTGTCATTCTTTTTTTGTCCTTTTTCTGTGTTTAATACTTTCTGAAGTGTTTCTTGCAGAGCTGGACTGAAGGTGGTGTAAACTCTTAGGGTTTGAATGTCTGGGAAGGATTTTAATTCTCTATCACTGATGAAACTTAGCTTGACTGTGTAGGTAACTCTTGGTTGAAATATTGTTTGCTTTTGAGAACTTTGAAGATTGAGCTCCAAGCTCTCCTAGGCTGAAGTGTTTCTGTAGATAAGTCTGCTGCTATTCAAATTGGTCTTTCCCAGTAGGTAGTCTGACCTTTCTCTCTTGCTGTCTTTATGATTTTTTCTTTTATACCTACTTGTGTAAGCAAATTATTATGTATCTAGGAGTTGTTCTTCTCATTTGTTGTCTTTCTGGGGTTCTCTGAGTCTCTTGTGTTGAATGGTTGCATCACTGATGAGATGAGAGAAGTTTTCTTGAATAATTTCATAGAATGCTTATTCCAGGATGGTCTCTGTCTCACTATCTGCCTTAGGGATTCCAATTAATCTTAGATTTGGCCTCTTGATATAATCACCCATCTCTTGAAGTCTTTGTTCTGTATTCTTCTTTTCTATGTTTTTTTCCTTTTAGATTAGAAAATATAGTTTATTTAGAAAGTAAATTGGAGAGAGAGAGAGAGAAAGAAAGAAAGAGGGGATTCACCTTCTCAAGGGTGGGTAGGGGGCCAAAGCTTAAGAAAATATGACCTGGCCATAGCTCAAAGACCTCATTGCCACATCATAGCTTAGCAGGGCAATGGCTCTTTTATAGGTTTTTAACAATTTGGATTTAGTTTCATATTTTGGTCCTCAAGCTCTGAGATTCTTTCTTCTGTTGGACTAATTCTGCTTTCCAGTTTGTTATTTATTTCATTCCCTGTATTCTTTATTGCTGTTATTTCAGTTATCAACTCCTTCATTCTTTCTTCTTATCTCTTCTCATTTGTATTTATTCTCTCTATTAATATCTTGATATCTAGGTTTGTGGTTTGAGACCAGTAATTCTGTGGGCCCTTCATTGCTTGAGTTCTGAAGTTTGAATTCTCAGTTGTTCTCCCAGGAGTCTGTATGAGACCCATATTCTTTTTTTTGTTTTTAATTCATTTGTGCAGATTTTCCTCCCTGCCCCTTTTTACTTATTCTTTAATTCTGTTGTTCAGTGATGGGAGGATAGCTTTTACTTCTGTTTGCTCAGTTTCCTATTCTTCCTTATGTAGATCCTCTGGATTTGTTCAATTTTGAAGCTGTACTGGGGGCAGGGGGGTGTGCTTTTAGTTTTGAGATTTAATTAAGGGGGGAGCTGTGATTCAGAAGCTATCTACAGATCCCAGTATCTGCTGATGGGTTTGTGGGCCCCCTGGAACCTACTTCCCACTGCCTTACAGTCTTTCCATGCAGTGGGGGTGTATGTTTGCCTCCTGAAAGCAAAATGAGATAAGAAAAAGGGAAAGAATGGAAAAAGGATGGAGGAAGATAAAAGGGAGGTGGTGGGAGAGAAGAAGAAAAGGGAAAACAGATGGGCATACAAACTAATGAATAAACAGAGAAACAAAAGAAGACAAAAAAACTCCAAAACAACAACAAAAAACCCAAAAAGATACAGACAATCATACAAACAAAGGAAAACCCCAGTACTTACCCTCAAAAATACACCCACACAAACAGAAAATCTAAAAAGAAAAATTAAAATAACAGAAACAAAGCAAGTATGAAAATGTAAACAAAAACAGAGAGAGAGAGAGAGAGACAGAGAGAGAGAAACCCAAAATGAAAACAAAAACAATCAAACAACACCAAAAACAAAAAATTTGCTCTGTGGCCATTTCTATAACTCCAGGTCCTTTCAACCTCTGCCACCACATAAAGGAGTGGCTTCCTCTCCAGCCCATCCCCTCTGCTCTCAGCACAGGCTGATAGGGTTGTCTCAGCATGGGTCAGATGCCCCATGCACTGCTGTTGGAGAAGGATGGATCAGATCTGGACTCACCTGACTCGTCTTTTGTTGTCACCGCTGTCAAGTCTCCCATTCAGATCTGACATATGTGCCTATTCCAGCATGGGAAGAGGGGCGTCTGTCTCTTTGGCCAGAGCTGAGCAGGGCAATGCAGGTCTCTACCTAGTCCTGGGACAGAAAAGATGCACCAGTTGGTGTCTCCTCACCCGGTGGTAGGGCTGGGTTTAAGATTTCCATGACCTGCCTTCTCCATGGTTCCTGGGACTCATGCCAGTCTGCTGCTGCAGGTGATGGTGTGAGCCAGGTGCCAGGTGGTGAGGAGCCGCTGTTCTCTGCTGCCTTCTCTCAAGAGAGTCCAGAGAATGGCAGATGATCCTGTGTGCTGGGGGCTCCAATCTCAGAGTGGTGGTGGGTTTCAGTCACCTCCAGAGGGGAACCATGAGCCCGGGTACATGAGCCCGAGTCTCCCCTCAGACAGTCTTTCACTCACCCAGCAACACACACCCACTCACGCAGAGTCTTTATGGATACTCACTTTTGCAGAGACTCTCACAATCTGACCTGTCCCATTGCCATCTTGTCTTCTCCTCTATTTTTAATTTCAATAAATATTTCTTAAATGTCTAACCTGTGCTAGGTACCAGGACTCTAAAGATAAATAAGTGTAGGACTATGCCTCAAGGGATTCACTGTTTTTCAATACGCTTTTCTAGCTCAGGAATTGAGTCCTCTGTCTTCTGAACTGTTCATAGGACAAGCCAAGAGCAGGTGCACAGGTGCAAGCACTTGAGATACAAATATACATGTTTATTGTTTGAACTGATTCCCTGACCTTCTGGAATACTCTGTCTGTTGGGTGAGACAGACAGAGTAAGTCATTAAGCTCTACTACTAAATCCTGAGTACTCTAATACAGCTTTTGAGAAGGTATCATGTGGAGAACATTAACTGAGCTTCTAATATATGCCTAGGTAAACTAACAGTGTGACTTATTGTTCTTCTGTTTAGGGGCAGCAACTCCAGTTTATAAAAACAGGCTATAGGTATACCAGATATAACTATGTGGAAATAGGCTGGCTTGACATGACTGTTGTCTAGTTAGGATTTGGGAATACATTTCTTTAAGGTCTTTTGAGCAGTTTTACAAAATGACACTTTTCAAAGTGAGATGGGGGGTGGCACTGTGTTGCTGGTTTTCATTGTCTCATCACTGCATTTCAAGGTAAACTGGCCCTATGGGTAATAGACTTTCCTTTGTTCAAAGTAAAGTTGGGGTAGATAGATTTTGTTAGGACTTAATAGTAGGCAAAATATATATATACTGCATATTCTAGGAAGCAAAAATTGGTGTCAATATGGTAGTGGAGGTGCAAACTGTCATTGAATAGCTTTGGCTGTTCACAACAAGGGTATATTATATATATTTATTTATTGAGACGAGCTGGTCTTAGACTCCTGGACTCAAGCAACCCTCCTGTCTTGGCCTCCCAAAGTGCTAGGATTACAGGCATGAGTGACTACAGCTGGCTTAATGACTAGTTTAGATCAGAAGTGTTTTTTTATCTTTGAGGGTCTCTGGAGGAGAATCCTACTGTGTGAAAGTCACTCTAAATATTTCAGACTGAACAGCCTGTGACTGTCTTCGGAAGCCAAACTTGTATTTTGGCAAGTTTAAAGGCTGCTCCTAAGTTGGCCCTTTTTTGCTGGAATGGGATGGTTAGCTGTGAAGCTTCTTCTGCCACGTACAAAACCACCATACCTTAGGGTTAAAATAGCAGCATATGGGCATCTTTATTTGCATTCCTTGAAAGGGAAGATGAGGTTCAATGATATGCCAAAGCACAAATTGAAAAGCAATTTGATATAACACATAGAATGTTTATAAAATTCCTTTCCAGATATGTGGAGATCAAAGATGCATGTGACTATTCTCAAGAAAAACATAGCCTGGTTATGGAGATGTTATATAAAATAAGTGAGTCTAGTTCAATGAATGCATAAGGTATTTTGGAAACCTGAGAGAGCAGTTGCTTCTTCTGTACATTGGGTTTTTGTGGAAGAGGCAGTCAGGGAGAGCATAGAGAGGAGGTAGCACTAGTGTTGGCCTTGGAGGATGAGTAGAGACTCATGGCAGATGGCAACCTTGGAGGAAAAAAAAAAAAAAAAACAGTAGTAGGCTGTTACGCCTAAACAGGGTCCAAGTAGACAACTTTGTTTACGAAGTTTAGTCCTATGAAATATATTTAATTCTGTGTTTGAAGGCATGAACTTGGGCTATTAGATTAGAAGAGACCTCACTGGGGTCATGGATTTCACCCTCTCAGTAAACAAGTAAGGAAACTAACTGAGGGTCAGAGAGGTGGCAGTGTGGACCCACTGTGAAGTCTTAGGCCTTGGGATTTAAAACAGTTCTTCACTTCTAGTGCTTCCCATGGTAGAGTCACTATGTTGTCTCTCTCCCACATCTTCAGCCTTAAACTGATACTCATGAGAAAAGCAAAGATTTAAACAAATCCAATGTTCATGGGCCAAAAATATTGTTGGCAAAGTAGGACGGGGCAAAACCTGCCCTCTTAATCCACGGACATTGTATACAGAGCCCAAGGCTGGTTTCAGCTCTACTGTGGTTACTTTAAGGAGGATTCTGCTCACTGAAATCCAACTCAAAAAACGTTTGTTGAATCTTCACTATGTGTGAGGCCCAGAGAAAATCTGACCCTTCATTTCAGTAACAACAAGGAAGCTGCTATGACTTTATGACTGTATTTGGGCAACCTTGGCGATTTTGAATGTGCTTTGTGCTAACATCCAACCCAGAATGATGCTTTTCAAAGTATGCTTTGTTTGTAGAAACATGTGATTGATATATCTTTGAATTTATGTGAAACTAATGTGGGTTAAATAATGACAGTCTTTTCTGGGTGCCTGGCTGATATCTATGCTTTGCATTCCTGAGGGAATTTCGTCCACAATGGGTGCTGTGCCAGATGTTGTGAGTGGCACAAAACATTCGAACAGAGTTGGTGGTTGGTATCCTTCCACTTAAAGGTCATTGTCAAGCAGTGACCACTGAATTTTCATCAAGTGTTGCTCATGTTCCCTGTGCCACCATTGCAAAATATACAGGGGTCTGTAGCATGTTGTCCACTAAAGGTCAGTATTAGCCTCTATTTTTATCATGTTTGTTTACCACTCCAGGAGTTCAGCTATTTTTTTTTTCTCTCAACTGATCCTTGGTGGTATTCTGTTTTTCTTGAGGACATCACTTAGAATGTTAATAATGTCATATTAAGGCCAAAGACCACCAGAAGCACCCCTGGAGTGAGCACAAAGAGTTAGTTTTATTGATCTTGCTGCTGTGAGGAAGAATACACCAGAGAGGAACTATGGAAGGGCCCTCTTATAGGATTCAGACTTTTGTTGAACTTCAGAAGGGGCTAGGAGAGCCAGGACCAGTTGTGGATTGGATGATGTTAAGATACAGGGGCAATTTGGAAGCCAGGTATCTTAATAAATTTTGTGAAAGAGGCTATTGGATTAAAGCTGGACTGGGAGATGTTATTGGCAGAGAAATGTCAGTCACCTGTGTTAGTCGAAAGAGGGGATGTTTTGTCATTGTTGAGGTTGTGGAGTGGCCTTGTCTCTGTTTTGTTCCAAGCATAGTAGCAGCATGTACTTGTTTGAGCATTGTTCAGATTTGTTGTTTATGTTCAGTTGGAAACATTTCCATCTGGCTTCTGGCAAGGCTAATTTTCATTTTCTTAGTATCTTCCTCATTTGTAAAATGAGAGGCTTGCATAAGAACAGCAGTTTCCAAACTGTTCCCCAATGGTTCAGCATTCTGTGGAGGAGTTCTGGGGGCCATCATAGATTCATGGGGAGGTGGAGTGGGCAGGGCTCTCTGGTCCACCTTCCATAGAGCAGCTATGCTTTTTCAGTTTCACATTTTGGGGATCTATGTTAAACTACATTTTAAACAAAGATTATTTTGCTACAGAAGAACTTGAAAACCACTAAACAGAATAAACACTAAGTTTATTGCTCCATAGCACAGAGACCTAAAGCAATTTGTTCCAAATGTTTAGCACTAATTAGATCCAGTGACTTAGGTGTGAACCTCAACTCTGGCACTGATTTCAGAATTTTGCTTATTTATTTTTGCCCCCACTGTATTAGGATTCCAGTATGTTATGTTTAAAGAACTGGTGGAACAGACTTACTGGACATTTATTTGAATGAAGCTTCTGGAGGGAAAAAAACTATCTTAATAAATGAAACTCACATAAGTTTGGCTCAGCTGAGCAGGAGAACAAGAATGAGAGAAAATTAGTATTGGAACCCATTTTTACCATTCAGAAGGTGAGGTCTGGGGAATCATGGTCTTCATATTATTCCATAATCGATCAACTATGTAGTAGGGACAATTTGGCACAGATTAAGCTAAGTGTGCAGTTCTTTTGGAGATAACTATGCTTTCATGAATTTTATGAGGCTCATCCTTGTATATTTGTATCATTAGCTATTTGCTTCTTAGATGTTCATTTGCTACTTTGTCTCTACTGTGGCAATGCAGCTGCTGGAATTTTCCCTTTCTCCTATAGGTGCATTCTTAGCACATTTTGATACTGTGTGCACCTGTTTAGATGTTTGGGATCCTCAAGTTTTATAGTTATGATTTATGTTTTTATAATCATCACTAATCATACTAGCAATTGATTCAACTCATAATGTCTTAATTTGGGCTTCTTTGAGTTGACAATGATGTATTGGAATTTACAGTAATAATGTTGAGTGATTCTGCTTTGTCTGGGGACTTAATCATTGCTTTTACCTCCACATTACGCTCCTTGTTCCTTTAGCTAGGAGACGCTGGAACTTTGAATGGTTATATGAACTTAGGGAAGCTAGGGACAAATTCATAAGGCTAATTTGTATCTAAAAACCAACTTATTGATGCATTATGAGAGAGAACTCTGTTTCTAGAATTCATTCTTTAGTTTTCTGATTGAACAAATTCACTAGAAGAAAGCACCACATGCAAACTGATGAAATTACAGATCAGGAGAATGTTACTTAGTAAACAGAGCAAGGAAAATTGGACATTATTAAGCTGTGTTTCTCAGTGAGACATTTTTGAGAATCACTTTGTGAATGATAGATGTTAGGTTGCATCCAACTACAGCAAATGATGGCATATGGTCTGAAACCATCCTCCTGCCTGTTTTGTATGTCTTCTGGGCTAAGACTAGTGCTTAGGTATTTAAATTGTTGAAAAAAATGAAAAGGGTAATAATATTTCAGGAGATATGAAAATCATATAAAACCAAAATTCCAATGTCCATAGGAGAAGAGTTTTATTAGGACACAGCCATACTCATTCATTTCTGTATCATCTATGACTGTTTTGTGCTATAATGATAGAGGTGAGTAGTTGAAAAAAGAATCTTATAACCCGCAAAGGCCAAAATGTTTACTATCTGTCCCTTTACAGAACAGGTTTGCCAACCCTTGGTCCACATGATAGTGCTTCATGAGAAAAAAAAGTTAAGAATCTCTACTTTGAAAAATCTCATTATTTATGACTGCTTGCTAGTGAATACTTATTCTAATTTTGGGGGGAGGGGAGTATTTTTTGGAATCAGCATATTTTGTCTTATAGATTGGTCTAGAATAGACTTTAAGCTTCCTTCCTTCCTCCCACTTATTTTTTGTTTAGAGACAAATGTTCCAATTATGGCATTGATGGTTATTGTTTTTATTAAAAAATGTCATATCCTGTATCACAGTTATTCATTTTTCTCCTCTTGGTTGTTTTGTACTAGCCAGGTTTTTGTATGTTAATTTAGCTCATAGATATTGGAGTAGTGAGTGTACTTAGTCTTAAAGGTATTATTATTCAAGTGAGGAATGCATGGAAGAAAGATGAAACACAAGAACTCGAAGTTTTAAGGGGTAGGCGAAAGGAGATAGAAGTCCTAGTAGAGTCACGGTGATAATCTGTTGGTAAGTGCAGACTAGCAAAATGATGCTATTTGAGATATCAGGGAACTGCTTGGGTTGCATTTTACATTGCAGTAGGGATAGAAGCTGGAGTAACTGGGAAGCTTATTATTTTTTTTAACTTCCCAGGTCACTGAAAGAATGATTTAATCTTTGGTTCAGAGTAGATGCAGAGATAAGAATCTGAGTTTTGGAAGAGCAAGGCTAATGTGTGAGTATAGTTTGTTAAAAGTTACCAACTAAATTTCCAGATAAGAACCCCTCCCCAGGATAAATAATTCTAAATTGAGGGCCATATTTTGCATTGGTGGACTCATTGCATCTGTCCTCCTTTTTTTCTTTTCTTTTCTTTTTTCTTCTCAAAAGTCATCCAAAAAGATATGTGTCTGTCTTTCTTAATCATGTTTGTTACCGTGGAATATAGATTGTTATGGTGATGTGAGGACAGAAACCATCTGACTCCCAGAATCTTGGGAAACTTTATGGACCTCATAATGTTGGCAACAGGAAAGAAGAAGAGGCTGTGACATCTGAAGATCAGTTCAAAAGAGTAAACTTTCATTTATGTAAGTTACGCTCCCCTCTTCATGTTGTAATTTCAGAGTATCCTCCTGGTTGTGTCCTCTCATGTCACCTGTAAAAATCCCATTTAGAAAAGGCTTCCATCTAATAAGACTGATGACTAATATATTGACATCAATCTCATCTTCTTAAGCCTACCCCCAATGACTAGAGTATCCTGTATATTGTCAACATTGTAGTAAGTAGGCTCTATATTTTCAGTACAGTGCCAAGGGAATTTATTAGCATTTGCCTCTCCACTTAGAGGGAGTATAGATTTTCACACTATCCAGTTCACTTTCACAGAAGACTGGATTTAATCAAGGAAGTTGTGAGAATCTTTGCCACATTGTCTTTAGTGATATATGCCAATCATAGGCACGAAGACATTGTGACCTGTTTTGTAAGTTTAGTCAGTTTCCTGACCTCCTAACCATTAACATTTCTTTTCTTCTAGAAATTTGGAAGAAAAAAAAACTGTAAAAATAAAATCATGAAATATAAGATAATATAGATTGTTCTCAAATAACATCATTTCATTATAATATTGATGAGAAAAAAATTAATTCCTGGCTGGTCTCCCTGGCTGTGTGGAGTTGATACATTCTCCCCCTGTCTGTGTGGACTTTCTCTGGGTACTCCAATTTCTTCCCACATGCAAAAGATGTGCATGTTAGGTTCATGGGCATGTCCAAATTGCCCAGTCTGAGTGTGGATGTGTGTGTGTACCCTGTGATGGGACGTGTCCTCTTCAAGGTGGGTTCCCGCCTTGTGCCCTGAGCTGTTGGGAGAGGTCCTGGCACCTGCAACCCTGAGCTGAATAAGCAAGGAAATAATTATGTTACTTGCTTTTTGTTAATATTTCTTAAATGCTTGTGTAGCTCACATTTATTTCAGTGACTAATTTTAGAATCATTTTTGGTTTTTATTTATAAGTTTGGTAATATTTTTGTGACCAGGAATATGACATAGGAAGTTAACTCTCATTTCTATCAGTGAGCCTATGGTAAAATTGTTCACTTAAAGTCCCAGTTTCCAAGACTTCCTCAGCACAAATGCAAAGGGGAAAACCATAACAAATCTGACTTTTTCTAAAACAGGGTTTCTCAACCAGTGTGATTTTGGGCTTGATAATTCATTGTTGTGGGGCTGAGCATTGTAGAATGTTTAGCAACATTCCTGCCCTCTGCTCATCAGATGCTAGTAGAACCCTCAAACCCTGCTCTGTCTCTGGTAGGGTTTATAGGGTTTCTTTCAGTGCAGCACTGCCTCTAGCTCGCACGTATCCTTTGTCCTCTCTCTGTCTCCTCACTAGTTTCCTGTGTGTATTTTTTTTCTGATCATGCCTCCCTCTGCTTGCACATTCCTCAGCCTTGCCAGCTCTTCCTCATGGATTCTATTCCTTTCAGATCATGCCCTGCTATTAACTGTGAGAGACAGAAATTTAGCTCCATTAATAACAACATCTTTGCCTTTATGTCAGGCTGCATGATAGGCACAGGCTGCAGGTTAGTCTATGGAAAAGCTGTTTTTGGGTCAAGTACATGCCTCTTCTCTACCAGTTGTGACCCGTAGGGAAGGGTTGTCACTTGGTAAAAAGCATGGGTAGGCAGAAGGAGCTGTGGACTGCTGATTCACTCAGAATAAAATGTGGACACCGAGGCGCTGATTGAGATCTCTAAACTAAAGAAAAATTTTAAGCATTCTGTCTAAAAGCAATTCCTATAAGCATAATTAATCTGCATGAAATAAACTGGAAAGAACATGGATAGAAAATTCAGTATAGCCAGACTCGGTGGCTCAGCCTGTAATCCCACGCCTTTGGGAGGCTGAGGTGAGTGGATTACCTGAGCCCGCGGGTTCAAGTCCCGCCTGGGCAACTTGACGAGACCTCATCTCTACAATAAATCAAAAATTAGCCGGATGTGGTAGCGCGTGCCTATAGTTCCAGCTAATTGGAAGGCTGAGGCGGAAGGATCACCGGAGCCCAGCAGGTCGAGGCTGCAGTGGCCGGGAGCAGCCACTGCATTCCAGTCTGGGCGACAGAGTGAGACTCCAACTCAAAAAAAAACAAAACAAAACAAACAAACAAAAAACCAAACAAACAAAAAAAGAAAATCCAGTATGTAGCATGGGTTTTATATTAAAGTTAATTTTACAAATCAGTGCAGAAAATGATGAACACCTCCAGAAAAAAATGTGCAAAAGGAAGGAGTGGGCAAAGTCACAAAACAGGAACTTCAGTGACCACAAGTATTTGAAAAATATTTACATGCACAGAATATAAAAGAAGCTTAAATCATTACAAAGCAAATATAAAGTTTTGCCTTTCAAATTAGTGAAAAATTAAAAAGTGATTTTTTTTCACCCATTGTTAGTGAAAGATTAGCAAATTTCTCATTCTGGTGCCAAAAGGAAAATTGCTGATGTTAGTAAAAATTCAGTTCAGCAAGTGTTTGGGTGTAATCTGGAAATGTAGATGAAAGCATCAAAAATGTTCATACTTTTTGAGTCAATATTTTCTCTCTAGAAATTTATCCTAAGTAAATATTCAGAGACGTGAGTAAAGAATGATATATGAAGATGAAATTTTCATCAAGTCATGTTTTATTCTAACAAAATATTGGAGTTAACTATCTAAAAAGGGATTGATTAAAGGTATTTTCAAAACATATTTAATGACATGGGAAAGGTTCAGAATGTTATGTTTAGTAAAGCTAACAGTTCATATAGCTGTTTGTATTATGACTCAAATTTTGCATGTATTTACAGAGACACATACATAGAATTAAAAATAGGCGGAAATATATCAAATATTTAACAGCAGTTATCTAAAGTTGGTTGTATGACTGATTTGTATCTTCCTTTAACTTGTATGCTTCTTCTAAATTTTATACAAGAGCCCATTACGTATATATTTTAATGGCTTATAGTTTATCTTCCAAAAAATCTCCCAAAGTGAGGAGAAGTTATAGTTCAGGGTCCAGCCTTTCAGACTGAGAAATGTCTCCATTTTTTTCTGGCTCACCAAACATAGAAAAATTTATCAGGGGCAGACTCACATTGCCCAGGTTTACAGAGACTGAAGTATAAAACAAGACCACCAATGAATTAATTTGCAATAAGAAATAGAACTGAGGATCAGACACCTATGTTCTCCGGGCAACTTATCTTTTCTCTGTAGCTCATTGTGTGAAAAACTAGATTATAAGCAGAATACTGTATTGTCTTATGAGTAGGAAATCATAACCAGTGTTAATTATAATGTTTTATTGCATCAAGTTTTAACTGAATGAGGCACCTGGTTCACAGTAAGAATAGACATGCCACTGAGCCTAGATAAGGAGAGTCTTCCTATCTGGATTGAGATTGAACAGGTGTTGCCAAAGGTAGCCTTGAACTCTTTAAAAAAGTTTCATAATTGGCTAAATGCCTTTGTGATGATCGTTTTCTTTCTTTATTTGCAATGTTTCAGGTGGGCTTTATATCTTATGCACATAGAATGTGTGCATGTGCATACCTGCACGTACTCTAAAGTAAATCAAATTATCCAACTTATTTAAAAAAAGGATATCTAAACTAACTGAAAGGAGGGTCACAATGAATCAGAGCATACATTTTTTTGTGTCTCTGCCCAATTTCTCAAGACATTTGAGTTTCCAGTGGGAGCGTGTGTGGCTAGCTGTGATGTTGTCCACATAAAGTGGGTCTTGCCATATCTGAGAAGCTTAATTTTGAGTTGCAACACTGTCCCCTTTATACCTGAGACTTAAATGTATCACCAAACCATATATATATATATATATAATGGGTGTGTGTGCATATGTGCATATACATATGTATACTAGGAAAAAATGAACAAAAGAAACCATTTTCTTCAACTATACTCATGCTCAATACAATACAGAACACTCTGGTCACCAAAATGTATGCTTTTTTCCCATACACTGACCAATTCCTTGCAGACGCCAATTGGGTGCCCTATAATTCAATTTTGATACTTTCTTTTTATTATTATTTTTGTATTATATAGATATATATAGATGTGGGGTACAATTCAGGGTTAGGTATACAAACACTGATCATGCAGGTACTCTTCTTGATGAGGTATGCCCCTCCCTGCCTAGTAGTTTCCCTCAACTGCCAATCCCACCCCCCTCCCCAGAGAGTTTCCCATTACTGCCAAATGCTTTCTTATAGTATTATAATTGTTTAAGGTTCCTTTATGAGTGAGAACATATGATACTCTGTTCTTTGTTTCTGTGAGAGATCACTGAGTATTATTGATTCCAAATTCATCCATGTTGCTGCGAAGTTCATGTGTTTGTCCTTCTTGATGGCTGTGTATATACCACATTTTCTTTATCCAGTTCAGCTTTGAGGGCAACACGGTTGGTTCCATGTTTTTGCTATTGTGAATACAGCCACAACAAACATACATGTGCAGGTATCTTTTTTGTAGAATGGTTTGAGTTCCTCCGGGTATATTCCCAAAAGGGGAATTGCTGGGTCATATGGAAGGTCAATTTCTAGTTCTTTCAGAAATCGCCACACTGTCTTCCAAAGAGGTTGCACTAGTTTGCATTCCCACAGTAGTGTAGAAGCGTTCCTTTTTCTACACATCCTCGCCAGCATCTGTTGTTTGTTTTATTAATGATGACCATTCTCACTGGGGGTTAGGTGGTATCTCAATGTGATTTTGATTTGCATTTCTCTGATGATGAGTGAGGCTGAGCACTTTTTCATGTGTCTGTTGAATACCCATATATCTTCTTTGGAGAAATGTCTATTCATTTCTTTTGCCCACTTTTAAAGGGTCTGTTTGTTTTTTTCCTTTTGGTGTGTTTGAGTTCCTTGTAGATCCTAGATGTTAGGCATTTGTCAGCTATACAGTTGGCAAATATTTTTTCCCATTCTGTGGGCTGTCTCCCTGCTCTCTTGATGGTTTCTTTTGCTTTGCAGAAGCTTGTTGGTTTGATGAGGTCCCACTTGTCTATCATTTCTTAAGGTATTGGCCTTAAGGGTTCTGAATAGGAATTGGTTCCAGTTCCAATTTAAATAAGGGTGTCTCCTGCATTTTCTATGATTCTTATTGCTTGAGGTCTTACGCTTAGGTCTTTGATCCATTTAGAGCTAATTTTTGTGTATGGTGATAGGTAAGGGTCCTGTTTCAATCTTCTGCATGTGGTCAGCCAGTTTTTCCAGCACCATTTACTGAATAGGTTCTCCTCTCTCCAGTGGTTGTTGTTGGAGGCTTTGTCAAAGATAAATTGGTTGAGGAATTGAGGCTTTGCTTCCAGAATCTCTATCCTGTTCCATTGGTCTATGTGTCTTTTCTTGTACCAATACCAGGCTGTTTTGATTACTGTAGCCTTATAGTAAAGTTTGAAGTCTGGAAGTGTGATACCTCCTGCTTTGTTTCTTTTGCTAAGGATTGTTCTGGCTATTCATGGTTGTTTATGTTTCCATATGAATTTCTGTATTGTCATTTCCAGGTCTAAGAAGAATGATGTTGGTAACTTAATGCGTATTGTGTTGAATCTGTAGGTTGCCTTTGGTAGGATGGATATTTTAACAATGTTGATTCTTCCTATCCATGAACATGGAATATTTTTCCATTTGTTTGTGTCTTCTTGGATTTCTTAGAGAAGCATTTTGTAGTTCTCATTGTAAAAGTCTTTCACTTCTCTGGTTAGGAAGATGCCGAAGTATTTCATTTTTTGTGTGGCTATTGTGTATGAGATTGTGCTTTTTATTTGGGTCCCTGCCTGCTTCTTGTTGGTATATAGGAATGCAACTGTCTTTTGCACACTTATTTTGTACCCTGAGACTTTGCCAAAGTCCTTTATCAGTGCAAGCAGGTTTTTGACAGGTTCTCTTGGGTTTTCAAGGTATAGGATCATATCATCAGCAAAGAGGGATAACTTGACTTCCTATTTTCCTATTTGGATACCCCTGGTTTCCTTCTCTTGTCTAATAACCTGAGCTAGGACTTCCAACACAATATTGAACAAGAGGGGTGAGAATGGGCAGCCTTGTCTTGGTCCAGTTTTCAGAGGAAATGTTTCCAGTTTCTGTCCATTTAGCAATATGTTAGCTGTGAGTTAATCTTAGATGGCATTTACTATTTTGAGATACATTCCTTCTATACCTAGGTGTTTGAGGGTTTTTTTTAATCAAGAAGGGATGCTGGATTTTATCCAAAGCTTTTCTGCATCTAATGAGATAATCATGTGTTCCTTGTTTTCACATCTGTTGATGTATTTAATGACATTTATGGTCTTGTGAATGTTGAACCAGCCCTGCATCCTGGGGATGAAGCCTACTTGGTCATGGTGGATGATTTTTGAGATGTGTTTTTGGATCTGATTTGCTAGATCTTGTTGAGGATTTTTGCATCCAAGTTCATAAGGGATAATGGCCTGAGGTTCTCTTTTTTTTGTTGGATCTTTACCCGGTTTGGGTATCAGTGTGATATTAGCTTCATAAAATGATTTGGGGAGAATTCCATCTTTCTCACTTGCCTGGAATACTCTCAGTAGGATTGTTTTCTGCTCCTCCTTGTACATTTTGTAGAATTTTGCTGGAAAGCCATCCGGTCCAGGGCTTTTTTTGTAGGTAGTTTTTGTATGACAGAGTCAATACCTGGGTTGTTATTGGTCTATTTAGTGTCTCAATGTCTTCTTGTTTCAACCTGAGGAGGTTGTGTGATGTCAGAAAGTCCTCCATTTCATTTAGATTATCAAATTTGTTTCCATACAGGTGTACATAGTAATCTCTGAAAATCTTTTGTATTTCTTCGAGGTCAGTTATGATTTGACCGTTTGTATTTCTGATTTGTGTTTATTTGGGCTTTTCCTCTCTTTTTCTTGGTCATTCTGGCTAGGGGCCCATCAATCTTGCTAATTCTTTCAAAGAAGCAACTTTTTAAAATGTTTTCTATGGTATTTTTGTCTTCTATGTCCCATATTTGGGCTCTTATTTTTGTGATTTGAATTCTTCTGCTAAAGTTGGAGTTTTGGTGGTCTTCTCTTTCCAGCTCCCTTAGGTGGTTTGTTAGGCTCTCAACTTCTAATCTTTCCATTTTTTTTGATGTATGCTTGCAGAGATATAAATTCCCCTCTGATGACTGCTTTCAGGGTATCCCAGAGGTTTTGGTAAGATGTTTTTATATTTTCATTTGTTTCCAGAAATCTTTCATTTTCTGCTTTGATTTTAGTATTGACTCAGTAGTTATTCAGCATCATGCTATTTAATGTCCATGTCTCTGTGGGCTTTGTGGAAATGTTGTTGTTGTTGATATTTATTTTTATTCCACTGTGATCTAAGAATGTGCATGGCAAGATTATCAGATTTGTTTATGCTTGATTTATGGCCAAGGATATGATCAATCTTGGAGTATGTTCCATGTGGTGATGAGTAGAATGTATATTCTGTGGTTGTTGGGTGGAATAATCTGTAGGTATCTATTAAGTCCATTTGGTTGAGTGTTAAGTTTAGGTTCTGGATCTCCTTGTTGATTTTTTGTCTCAGTGATCTATTTAGGGCTGTCAGTGGGGTATTCAAGCCCCTTGCTTTAATAGTGTTACAGTCAATATCTTTTTTAAGTTTACTTAATAGTTATTTTATAAAAGCTGGTGCTCCTGTGTTGGGTGCATATGTGTTTAGAATAGATATTTCTTGTTGATGGATTGAATCTTTTATCATTATGTAGTGCTCTTTGCATCTTTTTAAATTTGTGACAGCTTAAAAGTTGTTTTGTCTGATATTAAGATTGCAACTCCTACCTCTTTTGTGATCCATTTGCCTGGAAACTCATTTTCCAATCTTTAACTTGGAGTCTGTGTGTGTCCCTTGAAGTGAGATGAATCTCCTGGATGCAGCAAATAACTGAGTCATGGTTTCTTATCCAGTCCGTCATTCTGTGTCTTTTCAGTGGTGCATTCAGGTTGATTATTGAAATATGATTGTTTATATCTGTCATGAGGTTCTTAAAAAGTTTTTCTTTGCTTTGCTTGTTTTCTTTTGGCTTTTGGGTTAATGTATGTGCTTGTTTTCAAGTTTCTTGTTGCACTGTACTCTCTGCTAATTCTGTGCTCTGCTGTTCTCTTGGGAAGTGTGTGGTCAATCTTTTTATTCTTTCTTCTGTGCTTAATACCTTTTAAAGTGTCTCCTGTAGACATGGTCTGGAAGTTGCATAATCTCTTAGAGATTGGATGTCTGGGAAGGATTTTAATTCTCCATCATTGATGAAGCTGAGCTTGACTGGATAGGAAGTTCTTGGCTGAAATTGTTTGTCTTTGAGGACTTTGAATATAGGGCTCCAGTCCCTTCTTGCTTGTAGTTTTTCTGCCGATAGGTCTGCTGCTATTCTGATTGGTTTTCCCTGGTAAGTAGTCTGACCTTTCTGTCTTGCTGCCTTCTGATTTTTTCTGTTGTACCTACTTTTGTAGGCAAATTACTATGTGTCTAGGGGTTGGTCTTCTCTTTTGATGTCTTGTGGTGGTTCTCTGTATCTCTTGTGCATGGCTGGTCACATCTCTGATGAAATGGGGAAAGTTTTCTTGGATTGCTTCCTGGAATACTTGCTCCAAGTTGTTCTCCATTTCCCTTTTTTCTTTTGGGATACCAATCAGGCGGAGGTTTGGCCTCCTGATATAATCACACATCTCTTGTAGACCTTGTTTCTTCTTTCTGATTCTTCTTTCTATGTTTTTTACAGATTGGGTTAATTCCATGTTCTGGTCTTCAAGTTCTGTGATTCTTTCTTCAGCTAGATTAATTCTGCTTTCCAGGCTTTTCATCTTGTTATTTATTTCCTGGATAAAATTTTTTATTGCCAAAACCTCTGTTACAAGTCCTTTCAGTGTTGCATCTTGTCTTTCTTGAGTCCTATTCATTCTTTCCAACCATTCCCTAATCCCTGTCATATTCTGGGGACAGTTTTTGGTGACTTCCATTGTTTGTGCACCAAGGTCTGATTTTTCAGGAGTTTTGTCTTTGGTACACTTGAAATTGCCTGAGGTCTTCTTTTGACTTTTCCTCATTTGTGACAGATTCCCTTGTTTTTCTCTTAATTCTTTATTCAGTGTCAGTGGGAGAGGCTTTCCTTTCTGACATTTGCTCAGACCTCTATTCTTTCCTATCTCAGCTCTGGATTTGTTCTATTTTGAAATAGGATGATGGATGGGAAGATTTGCTGTCTCTTGTAGTTTTCAAAATTGAAATAAAGCGTGGGATGGGGTGCACTGATCTCTTTGGAGTTTTTTCTTCTTTTCTGGCCACACCCATTGTCCCATAGCTGGATAACAGTAGTGGGTGGAGCACCTGGAACTCAGCACTTGTCTGGTCCCTCTGAAGTTTTTGCTCCCTTTGGGGCATGATCAAGCCCTGAGTAGTTGATCTGCCAGTCACAGAGATAGATCAGTTGGTCTGCAGTGAGCAAGTTGGGGCACTTTCCTGCCCCGCCTTCTATATGATGGTGGGGTGCCTCTCTTGTCCTCTTCTGTGGGAACTTGCCTCTGGACTCCACCTGCAGCCCCTTCCAGCACCCTGCAATGTGCTGAAGTGATGAGGCAAAGCCAGGAGAAGTCTCTCTCCTGCTTCAATGGTGAGGGAGTGCCTGAGCAATAGTGTCTTCCTGCTGCTTTTCTAAAGGAAAACATCTCAATTCTGACACTTTCTACCTGGAGTTAATCGTCAGATCTCACAGGTTAAAGGCTCAATCTCACATGACTGCCCCCCCTTCAGATGCCAAGCAATGATGGGCTATAAATTGGAGGGGCTCATAACTCCCTCTTTGGGTTTGATTATTTGCTACAGTGGTACACAGAATGCAGGGAATTACTGGTTTATTATTTAAGCTAAAGGGTACTCAAAAGATACATAGGACAAGGTGTAGAAGGGTCCCCAGTGCAGGAGCTTTTGTTCCCATGGATTTGGGGTGTGCCACCGTCACTGCATATGGCTGTGCTCTTATTTACCAACCCAGCGGCTCTCTGAATTCCATACTTTAGGGATTTATTTGGAGGCATCATCATGTAGGCATGTTTGATTATTTACTCAACCTTCAGCCTCTCTCCCCGTCTCAGAGGATATGGGTGGTGTTGAGAGTTCCAAGCTTCTAATGATGGCTTGGTTCTTCTGGTGACCAGCTCCTATTTAGGACCCCATCAAGAGTCATGTCATTAGAACAAAAGATGCTTCTATCACCTAGAAAATTCTAAAGGAGCTCTATGTCAGGAACTGGGATCAAAGACCAAATATGAGAACAAAAGATGCCTCTAGTTACCACTATCACTCAGAAAATTGCAAGGGCTTTAGGAGCTTTATGCTGGGACCTGGGGATGAAGACCAAAATATACATTTTTTATTATAAGTCACAACATTGCAATATAAAATGTATATATGTATGTTTGTGTCTCACCATTTTTGATATGTAACATTTAAGGGCTCTTTTGTCTTTTACCTAGACTCATTACTAGCAAGGCCAATCCTCATGGGAAGATGAAGCAGGTTGTGTCCAGGAGTCCTGATTCTAGTCTTCCAGTGCTCCAGTCCTCAACTTCTTTTGATAGGTCAATAAATATTGTGAAATGGGATTAAAAATTAACCAACCAACTACACCTCAGCTCTCTCCTTCTCTGCCTCACTAAAGAGAGGTTTCTGGGTTGGTACAATCAGTTTGCTTCCCTCCCTGCCCTGTGTGTGGAATCTTGCATGCACAGTCAAGCCCATTGGGGCTTTTTGAAAGCAAAATCTGGAGAAGAAAGATGGCATGAAGGATAAGAGATACAGGAGTCTAGGCTTAAGAGTGTATTTGGAAAGAAAGGGGAGAAAGGTGCTGGAACAACTATGAGATGTGGAATAAGACTCCGTGTATTCAAGAAATGCAAATAAAACACTTTATTTTAAAATTACTTTTTTGTCTGCTGTGCTTTTCTGGAGATGATACTGTTTTGAGATGAGACCATGTGAATTATTGTTTTATTTTTATTTATGTTTTATTAATATATGTGCACATGGTAGGTAGGACAAAATTGTATGCACTGAAGAGTAAGCCTCCCTCCCGTCTCTGACCATATGTTGTCCAGTTCTCTTTCCCTGATGCAGCCGTGTTATCAGTTTCTTATGTATACTTCCAGAGATAGTATATGTGTGGAGAAACATATGTGTATGAGTAACTCCTAGCCTTAAAAATATATATATAGGGTATTATATTCACTGTCCAGAAGTTTGCTTTTAAAATTAAAAACATTTATAAAAGTGTTCTATAATAATGCATATATTAATCTTGCCTTTATAAGCATCACAGATAAATGAATGAAAAGTTGCTGTATCATTGTTCTTATTAGCAGTGGCCACATTTTAATGCAGTGTGTTACTGGAGATTACTACCCAGTGATTCAGTCTACCGAGTTGCTGTTCTGGGGTCCCTACTGTGTTTCTGCTCTTTGAACATAAACATAGTCTGATGGGAAGGCAAATGTAATGAAAGAAGTGAGTCATCTGAGCTCTTTTAGACAAAATGGAATGTTCTGAGAAATGAAATATGAGAAAGAAGGGAGGACTGTCACTGTCCCAGAAGTCTTCATTGATTTCAAGTTCAGTAAATTTTTACTGAAATATCAACTATGGGAAGTGTGGGTCTGTCACAGACTCCAGAGCACACAACCCAGACTTTCTGGATTACACAAAACTTTTCCTCATCAAGAAACTCAGAGCACATCACATAGTATGAGTTTTAAGTATTAGCTCAGTAACCCTCAGAATAGCAATTTCACATTCAAGTACCCTACCTGGGACTTGTTCATACACTATACACATAATGGAAGAATGAAAAAGCTATTTTTCATATTCTCCCAGGTAAAGTGAAATGGTTTTCTCAAGTGTATCTAAATAACCACAGAGACAAAACTCAGGTATCACTGTTTCCAGTCTCCTCTCTGGACACTGCCCTTTACACAGTGGCTATTGAAACCTCAAACCTAGGATGCCCACATCACAAAAACCGGTGATGTTTCTTTTTTAAGATCGGTGGTAGAACTTGGGCATTTATTTTTTCAATTATAGTTGGGGAAAAAAAAGAAAATTACAAGACCAGAGAGATGAAAGAGATTCCCCATAAGACACTTTTATTTATTTATTCAGGCTTTTCTCATCTCCTTTCTCCGTTGAGGTCTCCCTTCTTACCACCGCTTCAGCTGAGAAAGTAATTATAGACAACACCAAAGAGCATATAAACACTTCCAAAGCCAATTCCTGTTATAAATGAGCCTTTAGAAAGTAAAAAACTTTGCAGCAGTTTAAAAAAAATCTCTGAACCTGACTGGGATGTCAGGACTAAGAATTTGAGCCATAAAAAGTTCCTAAACAGCTCCACAGAAATTGTAACCATATGTTTACAACTTTAAAATGCATATTTGAATTGAGATAAACCTGGCATCCAATACATATGCGGTTGATGCAAATAAAGCGTTTTCTCATGAATACAATTTACCTAAATGAGGAAGCAAGTTAGATATGGTGGGGTCTCGGTGTCTCATTTTAGCAGATTGCCTTAGATTGATACTACAATTTTAAAATTTGCTTTGCTCATTCTTCACCAGGTATCCACGGGTAGGCTGTCTCAATGACTGTCAGCACTGGTGGACCTTCTGTCTTAGGGCTTGACTATATATACTTTGATTCTTTTGATTATGAAAAGATGTATATTTTAGGACATACATAGTCAGAAAATAGTCAAAAGATTTTATTCAGCTTTTGTTTCCTACCAAATACAATGTCATATTATCATCAGATTATCATTAGATACTGCTGGTCCTCTGAGTTCAGAGGATGACTCAAGCACTTCAGGGATTTTGAGCTGGCTTGCATATTGGTGTCCACTCTGGGGGTTTTGCCAGTAGCCCATTATATGTAGTTGTAACTTTCCTTTGCCCTATGTGGGATACCAAGAAATGGGGTTCGCCTTTATATTTTAGAGTCATTTCTACCCATCCAAGTAAATATCAAACTAACCAAAATATATCCAGCAGGGGATTTTCAAGTTTTAATATTTTATATTCTTGGGGCAGATATATGTTTACATATTGTTGCATATTTTATACCTTTATCTATTTTGAAGATTTACAGTATCCTTGGCAGTACTGTGCCTAAGGACAAGAGTCTCAACTGTACCTGTAAGAAAGAAGTATCCCTGTAATCCCTCACTTGAGGAGGCTGAGGTGAGTGGATTGCCTGAGCCTGCGGGTTCGAGACTTGCCTGGGTAACTTGGCAAGACCTCATCTCTACAATAAATCAAAAATTAGCTGGGCGTGGTAGCATGCTCCTGTAGTTCCAGATACTTGGAAGGCTGAGGCAGAAGGATTGCCTGAGCCCAGCAGGTCGAGGATGCAGTGGCAGGGAGCGGCCACTGCACTCCAGTCTGGGCGACAGAGTGAGACTCCAACTCAAAAAAAAAAAAGAAAGAAGCATCATTACAGGCAATCCTGATGTGATTCATAGGTACTTGTTTCTGGATTTAGTGGTGTTTTATAATATGCATGTTAATAGAAAATTTGAGGTATAGTAAGGCCAACCAATCAGGTGACAATTGTCATTGAAAAGATAGTTTATTACTAACAGAAGAGGCATACTACAACATGGGGGCCATATAGGGAAGTGTTGGGTCAGTCAGGAGGAAGAAGGAGAGGGGATCATATGGGTTGGAGACTTTATTGTGTTTTTCTTGGGAAAACTTTGGTCAAGGCAAGGTGAACTGGTTTAGGATTGGCCAGTTGAGTAAATTTGATCGGCTCTAAGGCATAGTGGTGACCTCTAGCTGTCTGGTATCTATCTGTCCATAGAGTAATTAGGGCAGATGTGTAGTGGCTTAGAGTGTGAAAGCCCAATAAGGGAGTTGGTTGGGGGTGTGGGCTCTGGTATGGTTTGTTTGTATTGAAAAAGTGTAACCTGGGAGAGGGACTCCTCCAAATTATCAGGTTGTCTAGAACAAGGTGTGTTTGACATATGCATGTATTAAAACATCAATTTTACAGAAGCTCGACACATGATTAATATAAGTGCTTAAAAGCAAAGATTCCAGAATCAGACTGAATGTGAATCTTGATTCCCTGCTATAATGACCATGCAACATTTACCACATTTTGTTATCCATTGAGTCCTGATGATAACTCAAGGGTACAGATAATCAACCTCATCTTACGTATGGCATACGTGAGGTTTAGAGATGTTAATATATGAAAGTGCTTAGAACAGTGCCTGGCACTTAATAAATGCCAAATAAGTGTTTGATACCCTTCTTCTTCTTCTCTTTCTCCTTCTCCTCCTCCTCCTCCTCTTCCTCCTCCTCATCCTCCTCCTTCTTAGTATTTCAGGGACCTAAGACAGCAAGTTAATACATCAAAGAACTCAACAAAGACCATATATTCCCCATGCAGGCTTTTAAACACAACAAAATCTGCCAAACTGTGGTCATGAGGATATAATGAATGGAACAATGTGGATGTCCCTTGTGGTGGCGTGAAGGACGGGAAATACACAGACACAAGTATGCATTAGGCAAGTATAGACTGAAGTGTAGACTTTGGACCCAAATCTTAACTCTGATTGTTTGACCCAGGCTAATCTTGACCTTTGCCTTTAATTGCCTCCCCAGGAAAGCCCAGCAAACAAGTCCCTATGAATCAGACTGGGAATATTTGCTGCATACTCAGTTCAATTCATCTCTGAAACCTTTCTTGCGTCCCAGGATTATGAGGTGGAATTTCAAGTAACTCATCTATGTATGGATAAGAGCATTGGGACACTTCCCTAAATAGAGGTCTATGATCTTTGGCCTCATCCTGTAATGATGTCTCCTTCTCACAGAAACAGGTGGGGCTCCTGTCCTTAAGCACAGTACTGCCAAGGATGCTGTACATCTTCAAAATAGATAAATATAAAAAATATGCAACAATGTATAGATACACATCTGCCCCAAGAACAGAAAATATTAAAACTTGAAAATTCCCTGCTGGATGTATTTTGATTAGAAATTCTGCTCGCTTGATATTTACTTGGATGGGTAGATATGACTCTAACGTATACTTTTCTCTAAAATATAGAGGAAAAACCTATTTCTTGGTGTCCCACATAGGGCAAAGGAAAATTACAATTGCATATAATGGGCTACTGGCAAAACCCCCAGTGGGGACACGAATATGCAAGCCAGTTCAAAATCCCTGAAGTGTTTGCTTCCAAGTTCTGAAATATTTCTTCTCTTTGTTTCAGCTGAGATTCACATAGAGAATCTTTGGCTACTCAGGAAACAGAACCTTAATGAACAATGGCCTCTAATGCCATATTTTTTTTCCTTCTCTAAGCATCCTCCTTGTTACGTTTTGAGTGCAGGCGGGAATGAAGGATACATTTATGTTTCCTGGGCATATTGCTTGCTTATCTAACCAAGCATCTATGTCAGCCTGACTACAAGGCCCACTGATTTTGCACTTCAATTTTGTTCAGTTGGACAGCTGGGTTCAATGGAAGGAAGACATGGGTGTGAGGATGTCATTTTCAGCAGCAACAGCTGAAACAATTTGGAAAACTTGTATTCCTGTGTTTAAACAGTATAGGCTAAACTCTCCTCTGCACAAGCTCAGATAACAGTGTGAGCAACCCTGAGGGGACTGCTATGGAATAACCATGTTTCACTGATCTGATTACAAGGAATTCTTGACAATGAATAATCAGGACAATAGACTACTGGTTCCAGCAACTACTGATGTAGTAATCACTCTTCCTGATGAACATACCAGATTGTTCTGTAAGCCAGTGAGCTGAGCTCTGTGGAAACAACATATATTACAGAGAAGCATACATTCAGACTAGCCAGTAATAACCCCTAATTTTATTTCCTTCACAGCAATGTTTTAAACAAAGGTTGTGCCCCCACCCCATAAAGGTCTCACAGGTAAGTGTGAAGTTTCCTATAGCTAGGTGATTTGCTTGTTTGTACCAGCTGCTGCCGATATTAATGAGCTTGAAATTTTTCTGACAGCCCTGAAGTTTTCCTACTCTAACCTTCCTACTCTGTCACATTCAGTCACCTATCCACACATTCAGTGGAAACATATATACACAGGGTTGTGGAATTTGCATTCTCATCACAGTAATGTTCAGTTTCTTTCTGCTCACTGCAACTCACTGTTGTGGGTTGCCTTTTGTTGTCTTTAGAAAAGAAGATCTGGACAACCTAGTGTAAATCAGTAATCAACTAATTTTTAATTTTTTAATCAGCAGTGTAAATCAGTAATCAACTAGTTTGTAGATACTTCAGTAATATTAAATCTTTATTACTGATAGTCTAGTACTTGGTTCTATCCTTTTAAAAGATAAAGTAACATATCTCAGTCTCCGGCTCACATCTTCCAATTTTTCATAATGGATTATTTTCATTTTTTTCTAGCTTTGCAATTCCTTGGCATTCAATGACAAAAAGAAATAAGCTTTCATGTAAATTGAAGTTAGAGTATACCACTGATTTTTGATGCCAATTTTTACTTGTGTGATGTTATATAAACCTCCTCCTGATATTTAAAATTTGCAGTTTGTCTTTGTCTTCACAGCAGAGCATAAGCTTCTGGGGCGCCAGGGTCGTATTCTCTGTGATGTGGGGAATCCCACAGGCCATATCTCGTGATTTTTATATTACTAAAATTAGTTTTTTTAAAAAGACTATTGTCACATATTTTTAAAATTATGTATGTTCCGCCTCTTTAAAAAAAATACATGTTTATTGAAGAATATTTAGAAAGCATGGAAAAATATGAGGAGTAAATACAGAGATAAGTTTGTTTCTTGGTTCGAAATTGCAATTGTACTGCATGTGCAATTGCTTTTTAATGAAAATGCTTTATAATAAAAATTCAGATAGTACAATAATTAGACATAAGTTTCCTCCCCACCCTACACTTTTAGATATCCCCCCAAGTGGTAACCAACCACTGTTAAGATGTTAGTGTATGCTTTTATATATTTTCCTACTTAACTACACATTCTTTAAAGACAACTTTAATCACTTCATGTTATTATTTTGTGCAGTTGATGACAGTATTTTCTATTATTATCTGACTAGTAGACATTTAGGCTGTTTCTTCTGTTGATTATAGTAAACCCTTACATACACGAGGGTCAAATCTTAAGGTCTTTGCAAATTCCAATTCTTCAAGTACCTCTATAACTCTAAGGTGGGAGTCAAAGCACAAAAAGGACTTTGCTTTACATTTTTTGTACTTTTATTATGATGGTTTTAATTTGAAAAGGAAAATGCTTATGAATATGCTGTCCTGATGGTTTGTGGTCATTGAATACAGTCCAGAATCGGCAGCCAGTCTTTTTCTTCTATGTTTAAAGGAAAATAGTCCACTACTCTTTGTATTCAAATTTCATAAATCAACCACTCTATAGATTTACTAAGGAATCAAGCTACCTCTGTAGCTTGAAATTCAATATTTCAAAATGAGGTTTTAATGGAAAATTTACAGCAATTGGTCAAAAGTTTCAAGTTATTATTGTTATCCCTGTAAACTGTCCTCAGAGAGTTCAGTGATGCTATTTAGAAGTGGCAGTCAACTTTGGGTCTTTTCTTCATCTTTATTTGAACTCATAAAATGTGACATTATAAATTCAGAAATTAAACAGCATTGCTAATACAGAACTACTTCTGGAGGTGGTACATGCATGCTAATTATCATCCTTAAAATAATCCCCCAGACACCAAACTTTTTCTGAAATAGCTCTGTTATAATGAATACATCTACAAATCATCTTTTATGGACATGATTTATGTGTGTACAAATTTTTGACAGTGTGGTAACATGTAGGGAGTAAGAATGCAGTTCAATTCTTCCTGAACTCACCTGGCCACCAGAGATAAGTTAGGTAGTCCCATGAATGTAGAGTGCTTTGCATCTTTGGTATTTTGTTATAGATAAATAGGTTGATTCATGAATCAGCAACTTTATTTTTCTAAGACTTACAAAGTCCCAATTTGAAGAACACTTTTTACTTATATATTGGGCATGTCTTGGGTATTGGAGGAATTGGGATCTCCCACTGGACTCCACTGGAAGATTCGAGAGGGCCCTCAGTTCTGCTTTTCTCATTCACTTGAACTCCTGAAATTTTACAGTTAGAGATGCAGTCCTTGGATAAAGAAACTATTCACACAAATGTCTTTTTGAAAAATGCATTTACTGCATAATATGAGATTTAAAATACAGAAAATACAGATTTCTTGGTATACAGATATGTAGGTAAGAGAGAACTGCAAGAGGCTCTACATTAATCCGTTAGACAGTGAAATCTTAGTATAAATGCATTTACAAAGCTGAGAACAAATATATGATTGACAGATGATGACTCTTAGCCTTGAAGATTATGTTGCTTTATGGATTCTGAGTAGAATGAGGCTTCAATGAAAGAGTTCTGTGTTCCACTAACAGCATCTGTCAAGGGTTTGAAGAGTAGAAGCTATGGCATTCAGGCTAATTTTTGGCTGTGTAAGGCCTAGATATTTTGGCAATAGGTGAATGGTGTGTTTTAAATAAAAAATGGGAACAAAAATTTTAGCAAGAGGACTTTCATGAGTATAAGAGAGCATATGAAAGACAATTTAGATGTGGAAATAATGGAACTTATAGCATAGTTTTATGTTTTCTTGGAAAAACCAAACATTTGAAATGAGGACTGTGTTGGAAAATTCTATGGTTAAGAAAGTGTGCTGGATTAGCTGGGGCCACAGAATTCAAGGAGCGGGCATTCTGAGGCAAGGATGGTGAGAGGGAGAGAGCCTCAGAAGATGTGACAGCGTCTGAGAAGCACAAGCTTGGGCAGGCGAGTCAGTCGATGTGTGAAGCGCTCATGTTGAGACATGTCCCAATGCAACCCCTAAAGAGGACGTTCACAAGCTGGCTCCTGTCTGTGTGCGAGCAAAATTTCCACTGCTCACACTGTGAAGGCAGGTATCTTCTCCAGACTGACCCTGGACTTTAATGAATTTCCTATGGCTAACCAAGTTAGAGATGCACTGGTACACCCAACTGAGAAAACCAAAGCAAAGCAAAGCTGGAGGCAGGAGTGGTCATTTTGAATGATTTTATTGTCATTAGTCCAACATTTACTGAGGTGTTTAGAAACTGGCAAATTTTTGAATTACTGACTCTAGGCTGTTGCTGAATTTCCCTCCTACATACTTTAGTTTTTCTAGTCATCCAGGGGTGTCATTTTAGTGTAGAGCAGAACCAAGAAGGATCCTGTGTACCAAACATTAAAAACAGTCACCAAGAGTTGTCACAAACCTCCTCCCAGATTTGTGACTTTGGGAGGAGATGAAATTAAGGGGCATCTCCACCATGGCTGTTGTCTTTTATGTCTCCTTTCTTTAGCTACTTCCTCCTGGGCTACTGACTCCAGTAACCCATCAAAACCTGGGTGCAGAGTTACCTTGCATTCTTCTTGCCCTTCTACTGTGGGTAGTCAGGCCAGCAGTGGGTACTATTTGTCCAAGTGCTTAGCTTGTCCCAACAATTCTGAGGCCATGATCCTAGCTGACGCTGCATGAGTAAGTGCTTAGGGAGTCAGAATTCTGCTGGTGGTGGCCATCCACTGTCCTCAGATTTCTTGGAGAACTCACATGCTTCTGTTTGGCTTATTGCCTCCCCGATCAGAGACTTGACACCCTCCTTTCTCAGATGATCTCTTGCTCTGGAGAGAATGGAGAATTAATCTCAAGACCTTATGATTATTGACTGGGATGAGGGGATTATGACTAAGGGAATTTCTTAGCTCGGAAGTGGTGGGTGTTGATGCAGGAACTATTTCCTTTTCCTTGTCTCCTGGGCAGAGACATCAGATGTTTTGTCTTCTCCAAGAAGGGTGGCTGAGGGAAACTAGTGTAGTCATCTATATAGGTGTGTGATTTGGTGATGCTAGCTCTTGTTTGTAATGCCTCTAAATTCTGTGATATCTTCTACCTTTCAGTAAAGAAAAATTTTGTTTTCCATACTGAAATTATCTCTCACGTCTTATTTATGATGTTCTAGTCTTCCATCTCCCCATGTTCCATACCCCCCAACTTCTTATGTCCACTTTCCTAGGCCAATCTTAAGGACATAGCAGATGACTCTCAGAAGAGTTTTAAGATCTATAATACTCAGTGATCTATCGCAGAAACAAAGAATTGAATACCACATGTTCTCACTCAAAAGCAGACCCTGAACAATTATAATACTATGAGAAAGGGATTGGCGGTAATGGGACACTGCCGGGTGGGTGGGTGCACACTTTATCTGTAAGGGTACCTGATCTCAAATCAGGTGAAGTGGGGACCAAAGTCAGGCCCAAACTTGACCTGTACAATTACCATTTGTATACCTAATCCTGAATTGTACCCCACATCTTTAAAATAACAAACTAAATAAATTAATTAATTAAAAAATAAAATCTTGAGTTATTACTTAGTTTGGATTGAGCTAGGAGGTCTAGGACTCAGTTAAAGTTCTGACATCAGGAGAATTTTACAGGTAATTGCTCTCCTAGAACTTGATTCTGTTTGTCCCAGGCTCACATGCCATTGTGGATTCCTTTCTGATTCCTCCTGAGTCATTAATTAGGCCTCTC